>NC_081446.1:13349368-13389612 GCF_007210705.1 Tigriopus californicus
ATGCATAAAGGTAGCAGGACCGCTCATAATTGACCCCAAGAACCCCCACCCATGAACCAAAGCATTGGATTATCTATGTGTAATGCAGCACTTTGCCATCAATCAGGCAAGAGCCAGCCTTATGGCAATTTGTGAAAACCCCTCCGGAATAGTATTAAGTTTTAGGGATACCAGCCATACCTGGTTCAAATTCTTAATTATAGAAGTGTGATTTCACTTACTTAATGACAAGCAGGGCTTGAGTAACGCCATTGAAAAGTTAAATTGATAACCCTAGCCAGAGCCTCCCGGGATTGATCATTTCATCCTATGAATGGCAAATAGTGATGTGCTTTGAATCGGAATGTCAGATTTTTAGCTTCAAGGACCTCAGTTAGGGCTCCTATCACGAACGAAATAGGATACTCAAACAAACTCAAAGCTGTCCAACAGCGTGACAGGCCTTTCTTGATCTCGGGACCAGGTCTGTTGTAAAACTCGTTCTTGTTCTTGGGTCTTCTTTTTTCGTTTGAATTGAATTGAATTATCTTCAAACAAAATAGCTAATTTTCCGGTTGGAAACCCATCACTACTAGCAAATAAGTCATTGCTTTTGAGACAGCTTACAAAAGCATTTTTTTGTTTTCCTCATTTAAATAGGAAGAAAGTAACGTTAACGGGTAGAGCTAAAAAAAGCGTTCCGTTACCGATACCGCTACTTTTGCAGAAAAGTAACGCGTTACCGGTAGCGCTACTTTTGCAGAAAAGTAACGCGTTACCGGTAGCGCTACTATAAAAGTAACGCGTTACAAGTAACATCAATACTTGTAACGGGGTAACTGAAGCCCATGTTTTCAATTTAGATTTTCTGTATCGTATGACGCTACTAGTGGCATGACGGAGATCCGCAAGTTAGCCTCAAAATGTAACCTGATTTTCTTCTTGTCAAACCAATGGAATATTTGCCCTATGATAGCCTTTTCGAACCATGAAAAATAAGATAAAAATGCTTGTCAAAATGTTCAGTAAAAGTAAAAAAGAGTGAAACCAAAGAACCCTTAATATTTGAACCTGCGTAGCCTTCGACCCTTGTACTCAGGTATAATTGACATTTGCTTTACTTCATATTTACTAAATGTTAAACGATCATATTAAACGGTTTTTTTTGCAGTTTTAGGATATACTTTTTGCGTAAAAGTAAAGGTATCGGTAACAAGTTATTTTTTTTGGGTAACAATTCAAAACCTGCTGACAAAACACGTTTTTCTCTGACAATTAACAAAATGCAAAACAAAATGTTGGGATGAATACGCTTGAGAAATGAAAAAGAAATGTGAGAAATCAGATTTTACACCCTGATTTTGTTTGTTGTCGTTACACCGTGAACGTGGGACTGTAGTGTTTAGACAAGTTATGAAAGGTATCTGATACTGTACGTTTTCAAAAGTATCCACGAGCTTTGTCCCAACCCAGGATTTTGGGTCAATTCTAGTGACCGTAGAGGCTTAAGGTGCGTTTTGAGAGCACCTTCAAGCCCTCGAGAATCCAGGTTAGTTCGAACAATGAAGTCCACATCTCTTCTTTGTCGGGCTTCTTCATTGTTTTATTTGCTTCCCTCTAATATTCGTAGGGAATACGTATAAGTTGTTGATATGGTACCATCTTTCAAGTCAGAATTGGACAAATTTTTAGATAGCATTCCAGATCAACCCTACATTCAAGGACTAGCTCGGTCTGCCAGCTCAAATTGTTTGGTAGATCAAGTCCCATATGGAAGTGAAAAGGGAAAAATCGACGAAATTAAACCTATCAGTTTAATAGTAATGGGGATTAATTCCCTGCAGCGGTTAGAGAAGCCCGTGAAATACCAACTCCCCCTAAAAGTTAATAATAATATAACAACTTAGATTTCCATAGCCGAAAGAGGTGTTGAAGAAATTTGATCAAATGCCATTGTGCCATTAACGTATAATTTATGAGAGTTCGTGAGATCAAAACAATATTTCATTTGCTGTAAAATCAACAGAAGTCTTCTTAGATTTAAATGAAGATTGTGCGTTTTAAAATAGTCAATCTCAAATGGACCACGCCCCAAACATCTAACGATAAAGGTTTGCCACGATAAGAATGACCTCATGGTGAATAGTCAAGTTTGAATCAGCTCACTAACAGGTGTCAAAGTCAGCAGTTTGGTTTGAAAATTTGTATTGCAGGCAAATTGAATGCTTCATAGCAATCTCCATTTAAGACTAACTGGATCCCGGTGACAACTTCTAAGCATCAGTAAAAGATAATTGCCTTTACTTGGGCATAATACAATAAAATGTTAAAGATGTAGTCACAACAGATTGTGATGGATAAATCAATTCCACTTTGTGCTGTTCTACAAGGATCCATATTGGGTCCTCTCCTTTTCATCATCTTCATAGCACCAATTCAGAAGCTCAGTAGTAATGTCACCAGTGATGATTGGTACCGACTGACATTTGTATCTCGCAAATTTTGCAAAAAGATTGCAAATCCCATTATTTCTGCACATTCATTTCTGCAATTCATTCAATGTATCTGCAAATATTGTAAGTTTATTAGCAATATCTAATGTTTGATATGAAATTTTAGCCACATCAAGAGAATATGGGAGGATTCTTGGTGAAGTAGTTAGCACATTTTCCTTTAATGAGAGTGGTCCCAACTTCAATTCTCCTCCCCAACCTTTCCCAAGGAAACTTTTAGACGCTAAACCACACCCAAAGAAGGAGGTCTATTCTGATACCGGACATGTCCCTGCCTATGGGAAATAAGTTGAATGATATGATGACTAACTTTGCTGGCCAGGCGAAGTTCACCCCTCCGACCCAAGAAAGCATTTTCTTGGGGAAAAAGTTTCGTGATTTTTGACAAAAATATTTTTTACATGGAAGTACAAAGTATAGATAAAATGGTAAATGGTGAGGAAATAGATGATGTTTTTGGGAAAAATGTGCATGTTATCATTATTCTTAATCAACTGTAAAACAAGAAATTTCATGGGGCAAGTGTAACTAATGGGCCTGAGAAACAGCATGAAAGAGGCCCAAACACTTGTTCTTAGCTAGTTCAAACCCAGGTACCAGAAGTAAGATTGTAAAAGCCTTCTTTTTCATTTTTGTATTACTTGACATCAATGCAAATTAGCCCTTACTGCTCTCCTGAATATGGCAATGCCAAGTTTTTGGCTAACTTCACTTGTAATGTTTTGTTCAAACTCGTGACATATTGTGTGAAAAGTGGTCAAAACTCCAGGAGTCTGCTAGAGGCCGTAGTTCAAATCTACCTACTATTTGGTTGCGGAGAGTAAAATGGCCTTGACCGGAATGAAATCGGATGTTTTTTGGCAAAATATGCATATGGAAGATTCAAAACCAATAAATGTCACCTGCAATGTTTTTAAGAGTCAAGCACAAATTTTTGTAATCTGAACAAGGAAGATCAGGGCTGAAAAGTGTGCTTACTTTTGACAACATTGAATGTGTTCATGGTTTCAAATCTTGTTACATTTACGCTGCTGTACTGTTTATATCTCCTCAGTCGAATTCCGTTCAATTGGAAGATCTTAGACCTTTTTATTAAAATCTGTTACCTCGGAGTTAAGGCTTGGACATTACTCAGAATGAGCATCCAATCGACACTCACCTGTTAGCGCATTTTCCTACTGACACTATGCATGAAATGTTGAATCAAAATAGCATATGATATTAAGCTATTCAAGTTATTAAACCTAACACTCATCCACAAAGGCATTGGCGCCTGTTGCCCATTTTGGGGCTGGGGTTAGAGAAAGAATAGGTTAAGAAATTGTCAGTCATAAGTTTCCTTAGAAATATTTAACACCCGTTTAAATGACTTATTTAGTACGTATGTATATCAAACATGATCACTGATCAATATTCTAAGCAAGATATTAGTTTCAATGCAGGTTAGTATTTTTGGACACCTTCGGATGAGTGAACAAGAGTCCAAAGAGGAAATAAATGCCCAGCCTAGTCTTGGGTCGAGATGTGGCGTTGTTCGAACGCCTCGAAACCCAAGTAAGCAGTAGGAATGTTATCTTCGATGCAAATGCACGTCCAAGAGTAGCAATGATTACCCTGCTTCTTCGTAATCTTTTTTATGAGCTGGTATACCTTTTCAAGTTGGCATCTTCAATTTTAAACTTTCACGTTTGGTTCAATCCAACAAATTGGCGATTGTTAATCTAAGAAAAAACGGACAAACAAATTTTAACGCTTGGCCCAAAAACAGAGTCAACACAAAATTTCTTACTTTTTCAATCTAATACTTTTTTGAAAATAGAAAAATTTGCAGGATTTCATGCTATCTTTCGTCATGCTTGAAGTCATCTTCAACCTGCTAGAGAAACGAAAACAGGACATTCTCAGTAACTTGCGACACATAAAAAGTGAGACATTTATCAAGATTTATTGGGCGTATTTTTTCCGATTTTTTTTTTGAGCATTTTAGTTCGCTTTTGATTAATTTTCAAAGCAGCTCTTTGATAGCTACACCAATTGCAATATCCTGCTCTTCTTGCTTTAGTCATTGATACTCTTCACCTACAGGGTGAACGGGATAGTGTTACAAACAAAAGCATCTATTGCCGTTATGAAAATTGCTCTAGATGCACCAGATTCTGGATTTAGGCTCTTCGATAAACTCCCTTTCAGTGTAAAAAAGATAATTCAAATTGGTGGCTCTTGACAAAAATCTGCACAGAAAACACCCACTGTCAGCCTCACCCCCTAGCACGCTCTGTACTGTCCCTAGAAATGACTTGCTGACCTTGGTTTCCCTACGTCGAAAACTGTTGTTCAAAAAATGTTGCAATGGTTTCAATGCAAAGCCAATACCGTCGGCAATTGGGGCACCAATTTTGAAAGTAAATGGTTCAACCATATAGTCACTTTTGCCAAAGCAAATTCTGTAACACCTTATAAAATCCACCCTGTAGTGTTCCTCGAAACATCCATCTGTCTAAGAGGCAGTGTGAACAAGGCAAGAATCCTCTCATCAGGTGTCATAACCCCGGCGCCGGATGTAACCTATCCCGCGGTAGGATCAAGTCCTTTAGTAGTAATCTGTGTCGGAGGACACGCAGTCACTATTGTTGGTAGTGGTCTGAAAAATGGGCTTTATAAAAATCGATGCAGTTCTGGTGACAATTCCCTCTTCCAACGACACTTACTACAGCCTGGAACCTGGGGAAGAAAAAACAAGTCGAACAAAAAAAATGGAAATGAGCACTATTGCCATATAGTTAATTTCAGATCCGTGCAAAAATTAGATTAGGCATAGATTTTTCCTCCACAGGAGCGTTTATTAGCAACGAGCTATAAAAGAATTTGAAAAATGTTCTCTAAAGAAAATAACAGTTCGTTTTCATTTAGGGTTTCACAATTGAGTAGAAACAAAGATAGGCCCGATTGTTGATTGAAGTTCAATTTGTAGTGGGGGGAAACTAAGGAATCCCCCAGAGTTGTGGCCTATTATGCTTACACAAAAACACAAAGTTGTAGCTCAGGGCCAAATACTCTTGACAAGGAGTGAACAGATGAGCGAGAAGTGTGAAATGCCGTCAGCATCATCTTAGGAGTGGGCCTCTCATCTTCATACACCAGTTGATGTTCATTGTTAGTCTTCACAGGGCATCATGATGAATGCATTCACAATGGAAGAGCTTAAGTGATCAGTGATTACATAAATGAGGAAAATTTGAGGGTTGTAAGGGGGAGGTTTTATGGGCAAGGTTTGTGGGTTAAGTATGAAGGAGGAACGGACTGCAAGCTAGTCTATCACAGCCAGTGAATGCGACCGCTTCACGAGTAGCAGAGTGGGAGGATTGCTTGTGATAATAATAATAATAATATAGTTAACGGAAGAGGATTTGGGTACTTTTTACAACTCGTCGTGGGCACCTTCATCGGACTCCTCGCCTTCAAAAGCGGCTCCTTCCTTGCCATCAGATTCCAAGAACTTGGTGAAGCCTTCGAGCGTGCGCTCACCGTTGTAATCGACGACCTTGTTGTCTCCCTTCTTGAACATTTTGATGGTGGGGAAGCCCTGGATCTTGATATCTTCCAACTCGTTGGCGGTTGAGTCCATCTTGGCAATCACGATGTTATCGTTATCCTTGAACTTCTCACCCAATTGATCCCAGATGGGCACCAATTGCTTGCAATGTCCTGAAAGATATGAAAGCATTGAAGCATTCAATATTCGACCAATACGAGCTTCTTAAAATTGATCCAACTTACCACACCAGGGGGCATAGAATTCAACGAGCACGTCCTTATCCTTGTTCTTGGCCACTTCCTCAAAGTTCTTGCCCACCAAAACCTTGACGGCCTCCTTGTCCCAATCCTCGGGCACCTCTTCGGACAACAAGTGTTGCTTGAGCTTGCCATCCATGAAGTCCTTAACGAAAGTACGGATATTCTCCTCCGTCAAAGAGCCATCCTCGGGCTTGTACTTGGCCATCTCTTCTTCCAACTTGATGAGTCGCATACCCGGCAGCTCATCCTCCTTCATGCCGAAGAACTCCAGGATGCGCTTGTGGTCCTCCTCGTCAGTGTCGATGGTGACGAACAAGGCTTGGCCTTTGTAGTCCTTGGCGATGGATCGGGCAATCTCGACTTGCTTTTGGTATTCGTCGCCCTTGTAGGAGACGAACATCAACAAATGGGTCTTGATCTCGCCACTGAAGATCTTTTGGGCCGTGTCGTGGTTGAAGTCCACCACCAAAGGCAAACTGTTGGAGGCCACAAAGGCCGTGATGGTCTCCACGGAGAAGTCTTCGGTCTGGTCGTTGCGGCCTTCATCGAACTCCTTGAACAAGACCACGGCATCCCCGGTAATGTCGTATTCACCGAACACGGCCTCTTCGGATGTGATACCAAACTTGAAGTCGTCCATGTTGGAAGCCACTTCCAAGAAAGCCTTGGCCGCCTCAGAGGCTTGATCCTTGAAGAAGCCAACAATCGACACCTTGTTCTCGTCCTTGAAGGCCTTGGCGGCAGCCGCATCACTCAAAGCCGCAGCAGGAGGTCCGGTCTTCTTTTCCACCCAAGCCACAATGGTATCGGCCGTTCGTCCTCCGGTGTATTCCACGGCCTTGCCGGATTTGAAGAACTTGAGGGTAGGATAGCCTCGGATCTCGAATTTCTCGGCCAACTTGGGCTCTTCCGTGGCGTCCACCTTGCCCAACTTGATGTTGGAGTCCTTTTCGCTCAACAGTCCGGCGGCTTTGGCGTATTCCGGAGCCAAGGCCTTGCAATGGCCGCACCAGGGGGCATAAAATTCCACCAGGACGTACTCTTTGTCAGCCACGGCCGAGTCAAAGTTCTTCTCGGTCAGGACCAACACGCCCTCTTCCTTGGTGATATCCTCGGCCAGTACCACGCCACTCCACACCAATAAGAAGCTCACAGTGAGCGCCACACTCGAGTGCATCTTGAACTAAAGCGACAAAATGGCGATGGATTCCCGGGATTTCCCCTTATTGGCTATCAAAATCAACGGCCTTGGCAATATCCAGATAGCCAGCCAGATTCTCGTCTTACCTGAAGGTCTGTTCGGTGAAAAGAGAAAAGCGAGCAAAAAGGGACGTCCGTTCGCGAAAGCCGCCTAACTCGAGTGACACTAGCTCGCCTCCGTTCAAGCACTCGCTTCTTCTTTTTCAACTCGCCCTCGTGTCTCTCTTTCTGGCTGGGCCCGCCGATAGCCGATAGCCCATTCTAGAGTGACGTGGCCGGTGGCTGGCCCGAGGGTCCGCTCGGTGTGCCGTTTTGTGATTGGTTTGGCTGGGGCGTGTTGGCCATTTGTGATTGGCTCTGGCTCCGATGGTGACAAGTACCGGAATTCAGGGTGATGAATTGGCCTCAAGTTGATTAGGGCGTTTGAAATTAGGATGCGGGCTCATGGTAATATTGGCTGTAATAATCAGAATGGGCATGGTGTATTCTTTATTTTGCTGTGAAAAAAAGGACTGGCATGAATGCGTCAATGTTGTGGGTACGTGAAATCCCTATGTTTTTCTCGTCACCTTGCCGTGATGAGGGCCGGGTCAACGGTACTTTGAAAGCTTTAAAGAGACGATTCCAAGAGGCGGGAAATATGAACGACAAATGGTGAACGCGTTGGCATGACGTGTCCGTTCGTTCACTCGTCTGTTTGTCACAAAGGCCACGGAGCAGAATTGATAACGCCATTCCAGTGGGAGGATGTGCATTTCTACGTCTGCCCGGTATCTGTAACACGTTGGAGCATCCTCTTTTGTTGACACTGATCGTTGACATTATTCTTCAGACTCGAAGCCACATGTGCACAATGCCTTTGTCGAATTATGAACTCGAGCCAATTATAAAATCCAAATTGTTCTTAGGAAAGCTCACTCCAATTAGGAAAAGGGGTAACTGCTCAACGACAGATACTTATGAAGGCAATAGTAATTGCTTAGTTTTAATTGGTCACACAAACCATACATGTCCTGAAGTTGACAAAAAAAAGATAATCGATTCACGTAGATTCAAGCTAATTGCTATTGAAAAGTCGACGTCGACCATTGATGAAGACTAATAATAGAACCATTTCATTTTTCTTTCCACGAAACATCTCATGTATTGCTTTACATAAAGAATTATCGTGTCAATACCCTGCAAAACTATCGAAACATTTACCGCTGTCATGATGGTGTCACACTTTCCAAGTCCAACATTGTTGTATCCATTTTCTCCGTGAGAATTTCTACACCAGAGTAGTCCGGTGACAAGGAGCATTTTATGCATTTTCTGAAAGAGATTACCTCATGCTTAGCCTTCGAAGAGGTTATCTCTAGACACACACGGTCCTTTCTCTCGTTGCATCATGAGTCCATGACACTGTGCCAAAACCGACAAGGCACTTTCCATCTGTCTTCGACCTCAGAACTTTTACTCCATCCATTCAGGCATGGTTGGAAGTTTCAAGTCACCTCTGCCTTACGTTCAAGTGGACGATTCCATTTTCTACCTGCGATGGCTACTGCCTTTGCAGTCGATGGCAGACCCGGGGATGCCTTGAACTTGGACGTGAGAGAAGGATGGAAGAAAGTTTGGATGTCAGGGACTTTCGAGTCAAGTTCAATGCCGCGTGCTTGGGAAGGAATTTCTCAGATGGAGGACTTTCAACCTTGCCATTGACAATTGGGGTTGCATCATCAGAATGGTTTTTTACTAGATTGCAGTGCTCACATTCGAGGTCCTTTAGACTGTGTCCTGAGAATCCAGACTAATGACTCAAAGGAGATTTCGATTATATTGGTGTATCTAGAGATTATAGGAATAGTCATGTGAGAGAATATGTAGGGCAATCGAATTGGAACACCTGCTGGCATGGTTCATTCTAGATGCACTTGAAGATATGGCAGAAGGGCCCAGATCTAGGGATTTGATACGCAAGACCCAGTTGCATTGGAGCCTTGTCAAGGACAATGTCCTTCTCGTCATCGTCCTCTTCGTCCTCCTCCTCACATCGCAGGGACTCATTGGAGGTCCCCAAGATTGAACTACCTCCCGCCGCCAACAATTCGCTTAAACCATTTGGCGAGGACGACATTGAGAGCCTGAGTGATATTCCGGAGCTGAACGAGGCCGTCAACCTTCCGGACAAGGATGACTTATCGAACTTGGAAGTCGATCCTCCGGTAATGTCGGCTGATTTTAAACCTCCACCAGCTTATTCCTCTGCCCCTTATTCAGGGAGTCAGAGCCACGATGCCGACGATGACTCTTCTCAGAACACAATCATTGACGATATCTTGATCACGCCCTTTAAAACAGACATGGCCACTCAAACCCCTAAGAAGCCTCGTTTAACTCCTTTGCATAATCAGGGTGAATTGCGGTCCATGGATTATGTGGCCCCGGTTCCCAGTCAGATATTGGTCCAGGATCAGGATCTTGAGAAGGAGAGTTGGTTGCAAATCGACGTCTCGGAGCCCTACAACTACAAGATTGAACGGTTTCAAGGCCCGGATCAGATCTCAGTTGGACCCTTGGATCAGACTCATCTGGTGACACCGTTGGAAACCAGCCATAGTCTCAAGTTCTTACCGGTTAAGTTTATATCCGAGCATTTCCCGGATTCTGCACACGACGAAAACATCATGGGTGCCATTGTGGACACTGAGACCGGCAAAATCTACTCAATTGAATGCAGTCACCCTAACGGACTCCCTAAACCCGATTCTGCAGAGGAGGACGCTGATGAAGAGGAAGTGATTTCTTGGTTTTCGCCGTTTCTTCTCCTCCGGATCATCGGATTAATCTTAGCCTTTGGGGCTTTGATGGCCTTGATCTTACTATCAGGACCTAGCTCAGACGAGGGTGGAGTAGCTGCATTACCATTGAGGAAATTCAATCGGTTCACTACTCTGCCTTGGTCTACATCTAACATAATTGCCGATCCTACATCAAGCACGACCGTCCCTGATATTTCCACCTCCAACGGGGCCTTTGCCAGATCAATCACTTCGGAATCAGTCGCCACTCAATCAACCTCAGTGGAGACAAGAGTGAGCGAGGAATCATCTACCTCAGCATTAAAAATAACTACATTTGAAAGTTCTCCAAGAGAGGTTTCAGAAGAGGTAGCATTTACCTCTAAAGAGGATGCAATTACAAGCGAAATCACACCATCTGAAAGCACTCTATTAACAACAATAGCAGAGGCTACCACGACCACTTCAACGACCTCTCCGACGACAACATATGTTTCTGCAACCGAAACCAAAATGACCTTCGTGACACTGACTACAGAAGCATCCAGTTTAGATGCGATGGTGGAAACGACGCGTTTCGAGGAATTTCCTAACGCTATTGAGGAAGCATTTTCATAAAATTATTTGCAATTGATGTGATGCCATCAATCTGCCTTAAACAAAATACATGAAACCACTCATTCAATTACCAATGAAAATTGGTAGATGTTTGGGGGCTGCATGAAGGCAAGCCATATCAGTATGATATCTACGTGACATGACGTGCAGAACCCCGTTCGATAATATTTATACCTTACATTCTGCCTCCTCGTCACCTTTCTTTCTCTGGAATTCAAAGGGCAGCCGGTAGGCTTTGAGCCTTGAAGGGGAGAAATAAGAAAGGTATGAAGGCCAAAAAAGTAGGGAAAGAACGAATGTTTTCCTTCGGCAGGATATAGTTCCACAACACATTCTTGACGGGGAAAATGCCTTCGTCGTCCTTCCCTCAATTTGCGAATGGTTGTGTATCCACTCCATTGGATAAAAGAACACATCTTCCGAAGCCTTTGTATGAGCGCAAATTGTCAGATGAGCGGACGGATCAGGTCTCACCTGAGAAAAGGCTACATTTTGACAGTGATCCACAAGTCAGGGTGTATCCGTCTACCACTGACAGTTATCCCGAAGGAGATGACGAAGAGGAGAACGAGGAAAGCATCCAATTGCCATGGCAACCCCATCAAGAATTCAACAACCTTCCCAGACCATCGTCGTACCTGGCATCAGAATCGGCGGATATCGATGGCAATAACATGGGGAATGATTACGAACCTGGAAGTTATCGGGAGTGCTCTTGTGGGGACGAGAATTTGGAATTTCTAGAACGTCTTCACAAGTTAAAACAAGAAAATCTGGCACGTTTGGAACGTCTGCAGAATGAGGACCACGATCTTATTCAGGAACACATGCTCTGTCAAGAAATTTGTCATTGCTGTCCAAACCAATACCCCGGAAATTGGTCTTACATGTGTCAAGAATATGAGGTAAATGTCAATAAAATCGCACCAATTTCTCAAAGTCGACCGGAAATGAAACAAGTGGTTTCGTAAATTCACTAATACACTCACTCAACCTCTTCGATTTGATTCTCATTTTTGAATGAATGTCTTGATTGAGGACCATATGATCGCAGTTTTGGCTTTTTGTTATATAGATTTGTGACGATCCCCACTACTCATGTCCCGTCTCCCCAGAGGGTCTCATCCGATTCGATAGAGTGGAAACCGATTCAGAGGACGAAGAGTTTGACCAAAATTATAATCGGATGAAGGTTCGAAAAAAGCGCCGAGCAAGGAGCGCCTCTGCTTTAGGAAATAGTTCCAAAACCACAATGATTCAACCGTTCCAAATGACTTTAAGGTATTCCAAGAATCACTTGGTTGATACTAATCAAAGCTAAATTAGAACTATTATCAACAGAGAGGAACAAAAACGCCAAGAACGAGATGAGATGTTAGATTTAATGAGGGAACAAGGTCACTTTGGGGACAAGTCGGCTCAGATTCAGCCTATTGGTGGATATAAATTTCAAGCCACGCCTGTCCCAGACCACGTGTATCGGCCCCTTTTTCGTGAAATGGTTGCCGAGCATCCCCAAAGGTTGGTTTCATTACATTTCGCATTCTGCCGTAACAACATGGCAAAACCTGACCTTTTATTCAAAGATTTCCCAGGAGAACTCGTGGGAAAATGTCGAGCCGAATGCAGCGTTCCCGTTCAAATCCTGAACTAAAGGGACATAGCTACCCACTGAAAGCCAAAGAATTTCCTGCCCACATATTCACCAATTACGCTTATGAAAAACAAAGAGAAGCCGATCGATACCGCCAACTGCAACGAGAACTACGCCAAAAGGAGTTGTATAAGAAGTCCAAATGGCCCCCACGCATGAAGGAGTCCATTGAAATGAACAAAGGGATCAAATCCAAGCTGAAAAAGGTATTCTAATATCAATATAGATTTCCAAGATGTTTGACTCCTCCGACGATTGTCTCTCTATTTCAGCATAAATCTCAAAGAGCATCTTCTGTGGGTAGAAATAACCTTGCTGTTTCAAGCAAAAAAGTCCCTGATTTTGATGCTTTGTACCACAAGTTTCAAGCCAATTTGGAAAACCAGAAAGGAACTAGGATGTCTACTGTCGTAGAGCCATTCTCCTTTGATGCCAGAGATCAAGAATTTGTGAGTCTATTCATAAAAAAATGATATTTCGTCAACTTCCTTATTAAATGCCATAAATGCCAGAAAGCCAAAGGTACTATGCATCACAATACGTTAGTACAAGAAATCAAATGAAACTTGGTCCGAGTGGCAATATCAATGCACTCGTTTGATCACTTTGAGATAGATGGGTATGGAAATGTCCACTGATTTGTTTCTTGGAGGGTTATGTGACTCATGAAAGTCAGCACTAACAATCAAAACAGTTCGTCACTACAAAACCTTGATAACCGAGCTGAGGCAAATATTTTGATGCAACCTGGCAACACTAATGTTCACGAGATTGTCAATATCGTCTCCTATAAGTTAGCAATGAAATGTACGCTCTCTTTTCAAGCTGCAAAGAAGGCCAAAGTCAGCCATGGCTCATTTTGATCCTCCAAAACCACCGACCAGATCAAAATCCCTAGCCTCCCTGCTCTACGAGAACTCCTGTCGGACTCGAAGTACCACTGCCAATGATCTCCGTACTCGACATAACCTTCGGAAGCTTAGCAAATTTGAGAAACAGGATCGGAGAGAAGCTCAGAAGGCTCTGGAGCTTGAGCTCCGGCAGCGGGAGATGAGACGGAACAACCCGGCTTGGGCCCAACTCCAGGAAGATCTAGTTGACTGTAACGAGATTGAACGCAAGAAGCTGGAGCGCTTGGCCATGGAAAGAGATCGAATCGAGGAGTATCAATGGGAGTTGGAAAAGATGTTCCAAAGAGTCAATGAGGGGCCCACATTATTCGAAAGACAGGCCAAGGTAAATAGTTTAATAAGCTCAAAAATGATTTCGAACATATCGCCGAATATCAATGGTATCGGCTCTTTGCAGTTAAGTGCCAAACAAAATGCGGAAAAGCGATATCAAGAGGTACTGAAGAAGGAGGGGTTAGTGGACAACGATTTTCAGTCCAAACCTAAACTTCACCGTCGGAGGAAGAGCCGTTTCCGATTGAGTCAGAAGATCTACGATGATGGGCTTCAAATTCCCTCTGTCCATGGTTTAGGACGGATTTCTCAGGCTGATTCGTCGTCCGTGGTCTCTGAGTGTGACTCATCGTCGGTCACCTCAGAGTGGCCTAATGTTCACCCACATTACCATTATTAAGTTTGAAAAGTTTTGAACAAGTTGCACTTTGTTTCATCTTGATGTTTGTTATTTTGATGATACCGAATGATGTCTATTGAGATTGAACCAAAGTTGTCTTTATCCATTTAGGTAGATACTTTGCTGATCGCCTTTTGCCGGAGTATGATCAAAAAAGTTTGGTCCGGAAGTTATTCCAAATCTCCAAGGACCCTTAGGCCCCTTCAATAATAAATAAACATAGGTTGCATCGACATAAAAGATTTGCAACTACAAATCGACTCAATGGATCGTAGCGAGGAGCGCACACTATTTGCAGGGACGTAGCAAATAGTGGCATTGAATTAATTTGCTATTTAAGAACGAAATCCGAAAGCCATGGCAATTGTTTTGTTAAAAGGTTATTGAACAAATATCCAATGATTTTGCGCGAATCATTCGACGTGATCTTCATTTGCGACCACCACAGCCTTTAAACCACGACAAGCTTTTTCACACTTGAAACTAAAAGTTTAACAGTCTATGTTATCTACGTAGTAAACACTCACCGTTACTGAAATACTTTTTTCACGCAAAAGCGAGATTTGGGTTCCCGAAATTTGCTCCTGCTCTTTGATAGGAGACAATGAATGAAAACTTTTGGGTAGAAACCTTGACAGATGTTCAAGGATCAAATTTTGAAATATTAATGCACGAAATTTTAACTTGAATTATTGATCGAATCATTTTTTTTTTCAAGGACAATACTATATCATCAGTCATCACTATTTCCGGGCTCCCTGCAGCAACTTTTTTTATGCACCAAGAAATGTTCAAAACCTTAAACCCTATCTTTATAGTGTGTTTACAATTGACAAAATTCTGGATGGTGATTGACAACTGAAGTAGCAGTATTTTACCTTTAACTGACTAGTTCCAGTTTGTTTGACCGTGTGAACCCTGGGGCAACATAATATGAGGCTCATATCATGTCTCAACAGCTTAAGCAATGTATAATTTCTAGACTAGAACCGTTGATTTGATTTGTAAATACTTGGCATAAATCCGCCAACTCAAATTCATGAGCCACCGTTTTGTGTTATAGAGGCCTTGTAATGAAATAAGAGTGGAGATTAAATATATTGATTATACCACTTTTGAAATGCCTGGTATGAAACCTGAGGCGGACTAAATCTTAACAAAGAAGCAAAACTTCATTCAACGATATGAAGAAAGGCGTGTCTTACAACTACATTAAAGGTGATATTGAGGTTCACTATAATTCTTCGGATGGTTCTGAACCCATATCACGATCTTCTTCTGGTTAGTCAATGTACGTACGGGATATTTTTGACAACATTTTTCCTTTCAATCCTATTTTGTTTCAGACGTTCAAACGTCTTCTTCGATTCCTGAGCAAGAATTCAGGATCAAGATCGAGTTGGAAAAGGTCAGGAAGGCCATCAAGGCAGATGAAGAGCAAATCAAGATCCTGGAGAATCATCCTAAGCTACAGGAACTAGATGAAGCTCAAAAGACCTTGAAATCCTTGGAGGAAGCCAAAAGGCAGGAAGATACGAGGATCGAGAAGGCGATCAAAAAATGGTCCAAGAAAACCAAAGAAATGAGGAAGCAAGAGCAAAGTATCATTGGAGATTTGGAACAAGAGAAGAAGAGATTGAAGGCCCAGATGGCCAGCCATGATTCCAAATGGTCAGATAAGGAAATCCGTGAACTAACGGAATCAAAAGAAAAGGTTTTGAAGGAATTGAACCAAGAATTAGATGAGGAAGGGAAGCTGAATCAGGAGATTGACCAATCTCTCAAGGTTGAAAGGAGGAACTTGATCCAAACGGAGCGTCAGGTCCAACAGGATTTGATACGATGGAAGCAACAACGAGAGCAATGTGAGAAACAGGACGAGCAACAAATCGAAAAGGTCAGACAAGAGTCCAAAAGATGGCTGAAGGACATCAAGGGCCTCAAATCCGACTTGGAAATAAAAGTCATGGATTTGAAGAACAAGATTCAAGATGAGAGAGAGAAGTCCGCCAAGGAATGGACAAGGAGCGAGACAGAAGGAACCAAACATCTCAAAGAATTAACAAATTCCATTCTGGACGGGCGACTTATCCAAATTCGACAGAGGTCTCAACTCCAAGGTGAGATGGCTTATCTTGAAGGATCGAAGAAAGCGTTTGAGGATCTGGCTTTGGAAATCCCCATGACGTCCGAAAGAGAATCTAATCAATTTACTGAAGTGAGTGAAAACCTCTTGGAGAAGGCTCGCGGAGCGGTTCAGCAATTAGAGGAACGAAAAATGAAGCTTCTCGCGGAGTTGGAGGAAATCAATGCAGACACCGAAGACCAAAAGGCTGAGGTGAAGAGAGAACACGATGGAGTAATAGATCAACTTCAAGGAGAGCTGCAACAAGGATTGGACACCATTCCCAAATTAGAGGCCAATAAGGCCAAATTTGATCAAATGAGGAGAGATCGGGACGAGATTCGAGACCAATTACGATTGATTGCAGCCAAAGTAGACGAATTGAAGGCCAATCACACTCGGTTGAAATATGATCGTCAAACAAAGGCTAAAGATCTTTTGGACAAGACCAAATCCGCTCTTGACAAAGTCCAGCAAGCTGAATTGAACCACTTTAAGAACGCTAAGGCCCAAATGGAACAACTTCGTTCCAAGAAGATTCGAAAAATGTGTCGAATTTGGGAGAACAAATCAGGGTCAGATTTTGTTACGAAACAAGACCAAATTCTTGAGCAAATGACCCAAGAACTGAAGCAGGAGTTACAAACTTCGGCTTCAAAAGATCGGCAAACTCGCTTCGATCCAACTTTGAAAGTCAAACTGCAAGGCATTAAAGATTTGGATTTAGATCTAGTCGGCATTGAAAAACAAATGGCCTCTCTGACGGAGCAATCCAAAGAGTTGCTCGACAAATGGACGGAAATGAAGCACGAAGCTGACAAGGAACTTCAAAATTGGGAGGAAAATCAAACTGGTGACCCAATCCAACCAGAAGACAACCAAAGTCAATCCGAGAGCCAAGCAAACTCAGACGATTCCTCAGGAGAGCCATCCGTAAACCCCGGATGTTGCTGCTGGAAATGCTGATTTGTTTCAGACCATTGGTTGAAGTCGTCTGACTTATGGGCGTTCATTCAACTCGATGTGATTTTAACCCTAGCCAGTTATCCTTACCCAGAAAAATTTCAATACGCTATCCAAAAGCCTGACATAAAGTTACATGTGGATCGTGTTTCTTCCTTTAAGTACATAAATCTAGGGAACGTGTAGGTGGTCATCGTTATTCAAAAAGTGCACTTATTTATTGCCTATGTATTTAAATTCATTAGAAGATAAACTTGAAAAGATAGTGTTCCGATTTTGGTTTAATCATCAATTGAACAAAAAAAAGATCCAACACAATAGGTTATGCTATGCGTAAATAATGGTAACAAGAGTAAGTTTAATATTTACGCTTAAGATAAAAGGCGATTGAGTGAATAGCCCAGATCCAGATTGATTTTCACCGCTGGTTCGAGATAACACGCGGTATTAAGACATTCTAAAAAATCATGCTTATCCGTAATGATTCGAGCCGTTTTCATAAATACCTCTCGCGGCAGAAAGGTGGCTAAGACATTTGGCGTTTTGGCTTTGCTGTCAGATGACAGATGTCAATTTTTTTTAATCTTTTTATTTGAAAATCGCCTCACGAGATATGGGACAACCAACGAGTAGGATTAAATTTTGTTTCAACTTTAGATTGTTTCGATGTGGCCAAATGGCAATTTGTTATAAGTGAACATTGTTTTTTTTTTTGGTGACCCCGTTTTCGAATTGTCTTGTCAATACAATTTATGAAGCGTTTTTTCAACATCTAAGCTTCGAAGCATTGAATGGCGAAAGAAAGGACAAAACTTAATACTTCGATACCTTTTAAGGACATTCACTGAACCTCTTAAAGCCGAATCATGTTTTCTTGAAACACCTCGCTCTTCCATTCGAACGTTACACTTGTCCGTTTTTTACCGCTCATGTAATTTTTTTGTAGAAATGCATTTGTATGCCAGTAGTTTCGTCTTTGAAAAGGTATTTGCTTCTAAACTAATGGAGGGAATATGAGAGAAACAGAAACTTGTATTCGTCCAAGAAAACTTAATACCATTCGATTGAAATACAGGGCAATATTTTTCTGATAACGTTAGTTTAATTTGTCCAGGGTTTTGGTATGACTGCATTCAAATTTCCAATAAACTAGAGGTGAAAATAGCTTTCAAAGAGGTAGACTTTTCATCCCAGTTATGCTCGATTTTTCCCCTTTAACTAGTATTGTCTACCTCTACTCTACGACTTAGGACTTAGGACATCTTCACTCTTTATTCATCTTCTTTAATGCTACCGCAATAATGAGTTGATGTTGGAAAAACTCATTGTTGCCAGTCGATCACGACAAATGTTTAATGATTCTGGTCGTGAACGTCCAGCCTAATTATCATTTCTGACCTGGTATTGCTGAAGTAGATTGTTGTTCTCCCAACAAGCGATGCCTTGCTAAGTTGGCGTTGTGACCCTTGATTAGGTATCACCAGCATGATCTAGGTATGATGATTGAATAGATCTGTCTAAATCTGGATTATGAGGAACTCAGTCTAAGTTGTAAAACCTACATAACATTTGAGTTTTGGGCCAGCTCTGGGTTAGCTACAAATCCTTGTGACGATTTAATCTGAAAGGAGACTCCATACAAAGGAACATCATAAAAGTAATTGGTCTTTACTAGCAACGATTCTTGTCTCTGATTTCTGATGTCATTCATATGTATTTTGAAAGTGGACTCTGAGTTGTTTCGACTCGGAATGGGCCGATTTTTGGGGGGAAAACGTTGGGTAAGAATATTTTGTTGACTGTATTTAGTGTAGGGCTAATCAGAGTCATTGGTACGGCTCCTCAGACTCGAGCCAATTTTCTACAGATTCTGAAAGACTTGAGTCTTTTACCAGGACTTGAACGACTTTGCTTCTGAGTATTACTGATTTTTGATCAAATCTTTCAGATATGTTGCTATTCTCGTTCCATTTTTGGCCTATCAATAATATAAAGTTCACATGTTCACTCAAAATTAGCATCTTCGTCTTGAGACTATTTCAATTACAAACAAAGGAGCTCTCTGACTCATCTTAATTACAAAGACTTGAGAATCAGTCTCATACATCGAAAACTCGCGAGTCAATTCTAAATTATTTTTGTTTCAGCGACGAAAAAACTTGTGTAACTCGAGGAATTGCCAATGCACTCGTTTAAACCTTTTATCTAGCTGCAGTGTTGCCCCTATGTAAAGATTTAGTTAGCTATGCGCCTTTGCAATTCAATTCGCCAACTAGGCGGTCAAAACGTTTTTCAACAAAAACACAGGCCCATCAGCATAACTCGTAGAGATTGTGGGGAGGCCTCTAAAAAGAGCGGATCCAAACGATGCATGTTGGCGATGCCTCAAGCCAGTTAGTCTTTGCTCTGCCGCATACAGCAAGGATTGCAAAATGCTTCGAGGTATTAGGTCCATCAGAGCACGGACAAACTTCGTGGACCAGAGCTCAATAGTCGAACAAAAGCCTTGCTTTGCTCATTCCAGCACTTCTTTGCCGGCACTTTTATTCGATGGATTCCATTCCTTCATATGGCTTTTTATGGGTCTTGATTTGCTTTCGAAAACGGGACATTATGTCAACCAAAGGTGATTGGAACACGGATGAACATGGTTGACTATAGACTCGATAGAACGCAGTTGTCATGTTCGCCCAGTTCCTTGAAACTCCTGCTACCCTATGCATATACATATGATACTTCAAGCGGTAGCTTTGCATCTTTGGATCAGGAAGGAGGCTGCACGCAGAAGGCTGTCTGTCCAGGATTGTTTTGTACGAACTCTCCCCTTAAAAGTACGAATTCCAAGCACCCGTACAGTACTTTTGCCTCGGAAGCACTCCAACATGCTTGGGCCTGGGAGAAGAAAGCCTCGTCGGCTTTCTTCCCAAGGCTCAGTTCGTCTCACGTATCCCTTGAATAGCTTAATCCACTTCCAACCAACATAATGCGAAACCATATGAGTTCAAGGTCTTGTTTAAGTTGAACCAACACAAGTGCTTTGAAATTAGATTTGCCATGCTAATGTCATCAGATATCTGCAATTCGCATCTCGGTTCCCAGAGCTAATCTTATCATACTCTAGCACGTATGTACACATGGCCTCTCTTGTCAGGCCTAACTGTTGGATGGATTGGTTGACAAACTGGATATTGTTGTCTGCACGTTGTCATGGCGGGTCGGTACCGCAGAAAAACACCAGTCTGAATCCACTTGGTACGTTATACCATAGGGATGACTTACCACAGGATGGGAAATGGCGGTAAGGGACTTTTCACAATGGCCCTTGAGATGACCCTAGAGATGGCTATAATTTTATAGCGGTGGGCAATAACTTACTCGGAAATGGACAGCGGGTAACGCAAATTTATGAGAAAGTATGGCACTTTGCGTAAGTTTAGGTTAAATGATGCTTACCTGAGCCTTAGATTGAAAAAAATATTTCATTGCATGAAGATTTATTAACCAAAAGTAGTCTTAAAAGATAAAATCTTGGCATCAAATTAAATCAGAATCATACCTTAACAACCGATTTTAATAAGTCCAGCTATTCTTCATTAGCAACAGTACAAGGCCACCACAAGTTTTTGAAATTTGGACATAATCAATCACTCTAATTGTGACATTAGCGTTTATGCCTGTTATGTGTATCAAAAGCCTTTAAAAATCTCAACTTTTATACTATGAAGATAATAAAGGACCCACAAATCATACACAACTACTCGTCAAGCCGTAAAAAATAAACCGAGTCGTTCATTGACTCTCTACAGCCATATCCATCAGACGCTCGCCAAAAGACTTGGGCTTCTGTGGATATTCAAGCCCTCCGATTGCTGCACATTTTCCTATCGTTGTCGTGTTGCTGTAACCATTGTCATCCGGTATACAGATGATCCTGGTGATGAAGTTGATACACTCGCCAAAACTGAGTTCCGTACCGCATCGGAAGCCAACCTGACCCTAACAATCAGTTGGTTGTTCTCTCAAAAGTTCTTATTACTGTCAATGTTAGGCATCAGATACACAGGGTTCCTCTACTATGAAAAGGCATGATGACGCAAGTGGTGCATCAGGAGAATGAGTTTTAATAGGATATCACACGTGCGTTCGAACGTTACATCTCTTGAAAGTTTGTTTTTTTTGTTGAACCGCGCTCAAAAGGTTGATATATGATGGGTTTTCGTTGACTTGATTGCTCTTGCTTTTCAGAAGTAACAATGATGACTTATCTTGACAATCTAAACCACGACAATTCCACTCATATCCCTCACAGAGCACCAAATCACCGTTAGTGCAAAAATCAACTCGTTATTAAACGAGAATGCGGGCAACTTCTCGAAAACAAAAGCGTTAAATACTTCTTCGCATTGCCTCAGACACGTGCATCACACACGTTTGAAGTCGGTCCTTTGAAAATAGCATCCCTGTCCTGGACTTTAGGCTGTGAAAAAAATATCGTCTCGATTGAATAAGACCATGCCTGTCCGAGCCATTCAGGCCTCCAACGAGTCCTGTTCTCAGAGTTTTTGGCTAGCGCCCTCGAGTCCGACCCGCCTGAGCACATGAACGAATGCCACAGAAATAGAGAGGCCGCGTCCATAGATTGAGCAAGGATTGAGCATGAGAGAGAGAGAGCGAGAGCGTCCACCAACGACGACGAGGACGTTACGCGAACTCCTCCATCCACGACGTACTGAGACGGAGACAGATTCCTCGTCCGTCAAGTTGGACCAGGCAGAGGCCAAGTTCAATTCAGTGAAGGGCCTCACTTTTTCTTGTCAAACCAAACTCCAGCCGGAACCAGAGGGATCCAGTGAGAGGCTAGTTGTTGCGGTGGAGTCAAGGTCCTTCGAGCATTTGGGATTCTTCCATTTTCCAAGTGTGTAAAAGGAGGTCGACCTGGATCATTGCCGAAGAAACCCTTGTCATTTTGCCCATAGAAAAATAGCTCAGGACTACCGTGGGCCACGACTGCTACCACCACAACTACCTCAATCTCGTCTTCTAGGGCCAGCAACAGACGAATAATGTGAGAGTGTTCAGATCGTCGAGACTGAACAGGCAGCTTGTCAAACTCGAACCTGCACTAAATACAAAGTAACTACGTTCCCTGTACATCAGTCGGACCAGAATCCCCGCTGCCGATCGCGTAGTGCGGGTTGTGGGCGAATGTGAGACATGTGAGGGCTGGGAACAAAACAAGTTTTGCCTCTGAACACACGAATCTTCATCGTGTGTTGAAGAGACAGAGAGAGAGAGAGAGATGGAGTGAAAGAAAGAAAGAAAAAGAGGGAGAAAAGGAAGAAATAAAATCACATGTGAGGCACCACTCTCTCATAAAGGCCAATTTCGTTCCGGACAGCCAGGCTGTGTCTTCCATTGCCCTTCGCGAACCTCAATTTTGTGTTTGATCCGTGATGTGATACAAAGAGTTCTGTGGGATGCTAAAATAGCCCATAGGTGAAAAAGTGTTCTCATGGATGTTGGAGGTTCCTTGACCATGTCGTCTCTACCCAGTCCCCCAATCTTGGGCAATGGCCTCGGAGACTGTTCGAGCCAAGCTCGAAAACCTGGAGGAAAACGCTCGAATCCCAATGCGTCAAACCCAGCCAAACCTCGAAAGCCGAGGAAACGATACATCCGGATTGTGGCGTGTTCGGTGTGCGGAGATATTGCCAATGACCACGTCCATTACGGAGCAATTGCCTGCTATTCTTGCCGAGCATTCTTCCGTAGATCTGTCAGTAACGAGGCTCATTATGAGTGCTCTAGAAATAGTAAATGCCCCGTCACAAAGGAGACCCGAAAACATTGTCAGAGCTGCCGCTTCAAAAAGTGCATCGATATCGGCATGAAGCCTTCCTGGGTGATGACAGAGGATGAGCGGAAAGACAACCGAGCCAAGATCTTAAAGAAGAAAATGGAGCTCCGCAAGGGCCTCCGACGGTCATCCGACTCGAGGACATCGATCTCGTCAGATTGTGCCAAGAATCCGGAGCACGACGATGCCAATCTTTCACCGGAGAGTGAATTTATGCCCGACCAGACGTTCAAAAGTGAAGATGATACCGAAGACGAGAGTATTGCTTCCGAGATCAGTGGCCAAGAGAGGAAGGAGATCATTCCCTACGGCCTTCAAATGGGCTATGAGCATTGGGATCCCCGTGGGAATGAAACTACGTTACAAAGCATCCCCACTCTCGATGAGAAGACCTTCCTCGATGATCTAGTCTTGAAAGAAGCCGCCTGTCGAAGAGAAATTCCCATCAGACATGAAACCCTAATCAAATTCATGGACAGTGCAAAACATGGAACCATCATTCCATACGACGCTTGTGTCGATGGCTTCAGTACTTGTGTCCAAAGAATTTCCAAATTCATGAGCAGACTGGACTTCTTTTCATCCCTCATGTGGAGTGACCAACAGATCCTTCTCCGATGCAACACGCACATGGTGGTAAGTTTGTTCATCCAGGGAGGTCTAAAGCAATATATGCTTACGCCCTATCAAAACAAGAATCAGGTCGGCCAAGATGTACTTTGGTCCAAATAAACATGGCGTAGTTGACAGTGGCCCAACAGCTTCCTCCATCCGGCGACTGTTGTGCTGATTCAGTGTTTTTCAATTGGATGGCAGTTCTTTTTTTAAGGCTTGACATCTATCGTCATAGCCTTATCTCTGTCCTAATTAAAGGCCTTTAAGCCCCTCAAAACGTGCAACTTTTCAAACTAGATCTATCTCGGTTCTCTCTAGCAATTCTCTTGTTCCGACCTCTTCAACGGCATTACATGAATTTATCTCTGGCTTACTGAATTGCATTCTCAGCTTTTGTGATACAACGGGCACGTGAGGGACCTATCTGAGCATACTGTACGTGCCCACATCACCTTAAGCTATAGCACGTAATCTAATCCGGTAAAATCCATTACCGATACCTCTCATAACTAACACGATTCGGGTCTACATACATCCAGACTATTTGGAATGGTGTATTCTACGTAGGTCTGCTTCCGATTTCTCCTTATGGCAATGTTTCTCTTTCCATCAGGTCAACCTGAAGTCGGCGCGGATGTTAAAACCGACGAACAGCCTTCAAGGACAGCTATGTTTGACCAATGGCACCCAGCCCAACCAAGCCATATCAGCCTCTCCAAACCGGTTGACGTACTCGCAGTTTTTTAACTCCCCTTGGTGTTGCAGTGCGGACAAAGAAGAAGAGTACAAGAACCTCATGGATGAGCTGTTCAACCTCGACATGGACGATATCACTTCGGTTCTCATGATGATCATGACCATGCTCGCTCCGCCATCGGAAGAGCTCATTCAATCGAATCAGGTGTCCTCAAGACGAAGCTATTTCTCCCAACTCCTCTACAAACACCTCTTTTCTGTCAAAGGCGACCAATTAGGTCGAGTCTCGTTCCAGAAATGTACACAATTTCTGGATAAGCTTCGAGAGATGGCCCATATTTTAAAGCAAGAGCGACTGCTTTTGTAAGAGATCGTCGTCATCACTAGGTTGAAGTTTGTTAGTGTGTAATGAAATTTCGATGGAATGGAAGAAGCTTATGTTCATGGTATTTCATAACAGATACATGTTTCTGTTGCCCAAACTTCCGTTTCTTGCAAAAGTCAACAACCCGATCAATTAATTACCTCTAATTCTATTCAAATGGGCTATTGCCCAAACGAAAACTCTTCGCTTGTTTGAAGCCCTCTGTGGGGCAAACGGGGTAACGTCTGAAAGACTCGTAGGACTAATAGAGCGACATCTTTTGTTAACACAGGGCATTCTTTCTTTCGAATGTCGGAAATGCTGGAAGAAGTGAAACCATGATTCGTTTCAATTCAATTCAGACACTCGCTAGTCTCAAAAAGAGACGTTTTCCCACTTTCTCTTTAATATTTTATGGCTTTCTATGACTTTATTTCGTTTTAGCGGAGTTTAGTCATGCAAGGGTGTACTGCCCTCTATTGATCAAGAGACAAAAGGCTCCGTTTGAAAAGCTGAGCAAACTCTTGAGTGCTTGCCTAGAACAGAAACCATTAGGTGCCACCTCCGCACCATTGACCCCGTCTCAGTTCAAATGTTCACGTGTGTAGCCCTTGATTTCATACTCGCACACGTATTCGATCAAATTGTTGCAAATTTATATCTAATTTTTAATTCATGCAAATTGCTACCCAAATTTTTGCTGTTGTTTTACACCAACCACTTCCCACACTATTCTCAAAATGTGATGCATACATGATCTCGATTGGAGATTGTCCTTCCCCACTAGTCACGTTTTTCCAGTCTGGAGAGATAGATTCATGTTTGCTTTAAAACTGCAAGATTTGAAAATCGAACAAAATATTCCACCCAGCAGGCTCAATTGTAAAGTGAAGGACATCAGCAAAGAGTCCACTTTCCTTCTTGCTGCATCGCAATACCTCTATTAGCGAGAGATTTTCAGATATTTTTGTACTGACACCACCTCATGAACTCAAGAAGCTGAACCTATCTACCCCTACACTAGATGGCGTTGTGAAGAGAGGTACCAACCTGTCGTTTTTGCACCCCTGATAAATGTGTCGAAACCGAAACTAGTTTTGTGTGATGATAAATACAATACAAGGACCCTATATATTCACCCCTCCCTCCCCCTTAGAACTCCCTCAACACGAACATTTCGTGTCATTTGAATCCATCGAGTTGCTCAATGTCCAGCATAAACCACGCATACACCTCAAAAAATGTTATAGTTTATTTTGTGATTATTCATGTTATATACGATATCGTGTTTCAACAACCTTCGTGCATATTATAGAGTCTTTTTAAAGAAAATATAAAAAATATTTCCCAAGTAGAATCTCTGGATTTTGGTCATACAACACCCTCGGGAACCATTAAACAGAAAACGTGCATTCGTGCTCTTGGAATTGGAAGAAGTAGTTCTGATCGTCAGCAGATCAATTTCTTTTGTCAACGAAAAAGCTCCAAATGTGCTCGTTTTTTCATACACAATGGAAACGTGACCTCTTTTCGACTACGTACGTTGTTTGGGTTCTGCACCGTACCGTTTAAACAAAGGCGACTAATTACCGTATCGATTGGCATACGACTACAAAATATTTTGGAGATCGGTGTTTGTCCACAGAAATCGCCGGTAGTCTGATGTACGACCGTCACAATAACAGCTTTGACTACAAATAGCTGATTTCATGAAAAGTTTATTGAAGGAACTACAACATCTTAGGAATTATGGTGGAAAAATTTATTCACTCATTTCAAAGTTATCTGTCTTTTCACGTCCGACAGAGTGGAAATCGAGCACAAGGTTGGAACCATGGCCTTGGCATGGTGGACCAAATACTAGAGAGCTGACTGGGTGGATTCCACTCACTATTGGCTTTATCTTTTTCTTCCAAAACCAATGGAAGCAAGGTCTGATATCTGAAATGAAGCGATACCAATTCAATCCATTACCTTTAGGCTAAGCTTCTTTTTGAGCGAGCAGAACCATCGCACTTCAAATCAGCCACATGTGTGCGAGGTTGCACTTGTGGAACGTAGGCCTTGTGAGGATCACTTCTCCACAAAATGTTTTGACAAAATGTCATTCCACTTACATCTCATTGTCCTCGGGCAATGGGTTCTGCTCGCTTGGATCAACATTTTTATCGTATATTAAAGGTTGAGTTAAGTTCAAGACATCGGGGCCAAAACAAGGGCAGATCTCACCGCAATGACCTTGGCTGTTGAGGCGAGGCTGATGAAAATAAGCCTTGAAGGCACGACCGTCTGAAATATACGGGAATGTAAACACATATGAGTAGAAAGAACAGTATTTTTCTGGGCGAAAATCGTCCGCGCGCCTTTGCAAAGTCAAAAAGTACGAAGGATACAAAAGAGAAAGAAGAGTATTTTCTATTTTTGCTCTCTTTTTAAGCATGCACCTTGGGTTTCGTGAGTGAGACCATGGAGATAAATGCCGCAATAATGTCGAAACATACGGGTCTCCTTGGGAATGGCCTTCGGATTCGACAGAAGTTGGGAGTAGCTCTTTCCATCCAACTAGGATAAAGAAGAGATTATATCAGAAAACAGAACTACATACGCATATGAGACCACCGTTTATAAGGTGTCAAGAAACTGATGTCCCCTTCAGAAATTAGACGTTAAATTGGATGACTGATTTGATTAAATTGATTTTCTGGGATGAGTTTGGAATGTTTACTTGACCACGAGACCAAAAAGTAGTTGCAATGCTCTTGTTTGTAATTTAAACTCCCTTTTCTAGAATTCACCCAAATTAGCCTGTCAGACCAAAAGGTTGAATATCGACAATCCATCATATTTCCAAGCTTGTCAAGGACATTCATCTTGATAGCTCTTTCCCTTGACTATCCAAGAACGAAATTGCACCCTTGCAATGAATATGACTTTGAATGACCGGAAAAAAAATGCACTTAACGGGTTAAATGTGGTGTAATGTGTCAAGAGGACTGGTGGGGTCCTTAAATGTTAGTGGACAATTTCCCAAACCTATCCTCATAAAACTACTTCACAAGCCTCCAATTTTTAGAAACACTGGAGCAGTTATTAGTCTGCATCTAATTAGAGGAAGTACAAAACAAAGAGCGCAATTTTGGATAAAAAAAAACAAAGTTACGATATAAAGGGCCTTCTTTTTTACCTAACGTAACGTCTGTCTGGCGGTTTCAATTAATTGGGCAAAGAAGATTAGACCAAGCCTGCTAAATAAGCATGAGTTGCCAGGAACAATAATTATGCTAAAATACTAATACATGCTAGAAATGAATGTGGATCTGGCGGCATAACTGGCCTTTCTTTTAATGAGACTTGCTCACAAAATCAAAAAAAGAGTGTTCCGTCAGTCAGAATGAATCCCCTTTTTGAGCAGGAAAAATTGTAAAAACTGTACAGATTGAAACATTTCATGTCATCTTTTAATAATGCCCTTAAGCAAAATCAGACCAAAAAGTTAAGAAGACCTAATGATCTCACACCCCTAAACATAAAACAGAGGATATTTACATGTTTGAGATTGAACAAATGTCGTCGGTTTGCCCAATTTTTGGGTCATTTGTTTTGTAAACATGGCAAATGTAAACCTGCAAAAGAATGCCATTTCTGCAAAACACCCTTTTTGGCGCTGAAATCTTGTTTCTTAAATTCCTACATCACTACTCATTCATAACACAACATGATTGAGCCAATCCTCCTGATGGCTTGGTTGCCAGTGGACTTCTAAATAATGCTCCCCCACTGACAATGTCTCGCCATTGGTCACACTTGGGAACTTGGTTGAATTTTTGAATAAAATATAATAATACCAAACTCAGTTATTGATGTCATGGCCAAGCAGGGCTCCCAAATTCATCTGAACAATCAAATTAGTTATCTATGGATCATCAAAAGTTTCTCGACGGAACATCAATATCTTGACATCCTGTAGCCTCGAGAAACACCGCATCGTTTCCAACGATATTGTGGCGTGTCAAACTCAAACTTTTTCGTGGAGATCCTTGATTTGTTGCGAGTCATCTGCAGTCTTGATAACATTCAATATGGTGGGCAGAAAGTCGGTTAAAGTGGTCAATACGTTCGAGGAGGAGCCCTTGGGAATGACCTTTGGCCAACGAATGGCTGCAGGAACGCGAATAACACCTTCAAAGGCGCACATCATTTTTCCACCTGAATCAAAGGAAGCGTGGCGGGTGAAAAAAAGGGCACTCTTTGCACAAGCGCGATTTCTCGACGGGTTCATCATTTCTTAACTTACAGCCTCTTTTGGGGAACCAAAAGTTTCGGCTCAGAAACCTATGATCTCAAAATGGTTTGTAACGGTAAGTTATCTATACTTGTTGTCGCAAAGTAAACTAATGATCAGAAAGGCAGGATTGTAAGTCGAGATTCGAACTGGTTTTGTGACACACGCCAAAGAATTAGTTCTGAATTTTGCTCATTTGCATTGTTATCGTCAGAGAACAGTTTGATAGTAGAAATAGTCTGGTAGGTTTTATAACAATACCTGGATAGATGCCATTACTTCCACCTTTTGTGCCAATATCGATGTGGCTTCCATGATCGGAGGTAAAGTAAACTAGAGTGTTGTCTGCCACGTCCATTTCGTCGAGTTTATCGAGAATTTTTCCGATTGCGGCGTCCATCTCCAAGATACTGAATGAGAGAACAAAGCCGAAAATGTCATTAGTCCCGCACCAATCTAATCTGATCCCCAAGGAGTTGATTCCGACGTATCCCAAATTTAGAAATTTAATGCGCAATACTTCCTTTTTAGATTGTACGTGAGTTTCTTGAGTGCTATTTGCTCATAAACACAGGATTAATTATTCATTCACAGGAATTTCTGAGGTGGAACAATGACGAATATCAAGCTCATATCAAGTTATATTTAGAAGAAAAACATATATTCATACGCTGTATTTTAGTTCATTTTTAGCTGGCTTTAATGCATGTAATCACCTATTTCTGTCAACCACTACTTAAACCCTGGGCTAACAATATCTACCGATATTCATCCACGATGCTATTAGAATTGAAATCAAGTAGCTTTGATGTGGTTTTGATATCATTTTGGACCCACCTCCTCTTGAAAACAGTTGCCATTTTTCTAGAGTGCAACTTAATTCAAATAGAGAAGAAAGTCGATAAAGTTACATTTTTTCACAATACTGGCGATGAACAGTTTTGTGGTCCAGTACACGCATTTTCATCTGGATAGAGAGTAAGTAATTCATTTCTTTTGAAACCGATGTAACAAATAGAAGGAGACGGGTTGGTGTGGTGGTAAGCCCAGTCTCTTTCCTAATTCTTCGATCACACCCACATATGGAGAGCCATTCTGACATTGGATTAGCCACTGGTTAATGGGAAAAGTTCCATGGTAAGATAGGTAGCTTTGCTTGTCGGGAAAGTACGTCTCAACGACATTGGCCTCTATTCCTAAGAATTGCATTAGTAGCAGGGTCCTAGCATGGTTCTTTTCTATTCCACGACCCGCCTCAAGAGAAAAAGGTGCCGCTTATCCACGCCCACAGCAATAAGATAATTCCTTGATGTTTGATATAATTCATGCTTCACCAACAAACGGAACTGATCTTTACATAGGTGATGATTGAATGCATATTATGAGACTGAACTCTTTTTTCGGGGTTGAGTGCTCACTCTTATGGTCTACAAAAGCGGTGATCTATATGCTCTATCCTAAGATGGTCTGGACGAGATAGGATTGAGAGGAAATGGAAAGTTTCTATATGAACTGGATTAGATTGATTTTCCTCTGAAAGTGGGGCAAGTGTCAATTAGCTTGAAGGGCTCGATTCCAGTTGATTCACTTAAGATGCGACAGACCTGGCCTCAAAGTAGGACGGTTGACATTTGCACTTTGCGGTTTTGGAACAACGACGGGAATAATGAAATAGGTTGAACACGACATTCGTAATTATTTATGGCCTGAGTTGGACAAGTAAGTCCTTGGCCTTTCGAATATCGATCTCACCTATCGCCGTAGGGTCCAAAACGGCTTTTTCCTCGAAATCTCTTATTGGGAACCATAGGAGTGTGGACATTTGGAAAGGCAAAGTAAATCGCAAACGGATCCTCCGACTTGTGTACTTTGTCCAGGTAATCGAGAGTTTTATTGGACAACTGATCCACCAATTTTGGCAAGTCAATTGGCTGCTCATACACCTTCCGGTCCTCCATAACGACGCTGTTCAATAACTTTTCCATGTAAAAGCTTCGTCCCCACCTACGGAGAGTAAGCATTTAGTCAAAAGATGAAAACGATAATTGTACCTCTAAGCTATTAAGTACTTGCCAGGTATCCGTGTGAAATTGGAAGTGTTCCAAGAAGAACCACCCAATCATAAAGAACACAATGATGAACACCATCATTGTGTAGCCGAATTCCTTATTGTAGACGGCCAAAACCACCACAAAGGCCAAGAAGGCCGCCATCATACGATCGTGCAATGGATTGCCGGCTTGTCTCCATCCGGAATAAGTCAAGAACGGTGTGTTAAGCTCCATTCCATCCACTAGAGTAAATGGCAATCCAAAAAAGTACTGGAACCCATGGCCCAAAGGTCCATGATTCTGATCCCCTCGCCAGTCTTCATCCCATCCTAAATGCCATTTTCCTGGAAAAAATGGCAGGTTGAAGTGAAACAGGCTAGCTACATAAGTCGCTTCTCGTAAATCGGATCATGTTCTTGCCTAAAATTGGCTCCGAAACCTTATAAGAGGGGGGGGCAAATATTCAAATTTGGAACGTCATTGTGTCGCGTTCACTATTTTGAGAATTGCAATTCGTAACAAAGGATTAGCCACCGAATGAGGATTCATTGTCGAAAATAAATATTTGTTGGCTAATTCTTTGTACTTTTCTCTTGGATGGCGAGGGAAAGTTAAGCCCATTGGTATTGCGATGGAACCATTCTTACGGAGAACTTGAGAAGGACATCCTTACCAAATGCAGCAGTTTGATATCCAATATTTTGAAGCACGGTCGCCCACGTTGTTTCGTTGGAAGGAAGACCACTTCTAGCAGAAGTGTAAACAATCACTGGTGGAGTATTAACATCCCCTGTTAAACCTTCAATGAAACGTCTCAAATATTATACGTCATTCTGTTCATCATTTTAGTTTTTGTTTTTTTATAAGATTGCAAAGTGATCAGATGAGATACGAACGGTACTTTGTCTGATGAAACTTTTTAAGAGCATCTCCCAGCCTGGCTTTTACCCAAGTTTGAGGGCCAATTCTAAGGGGATTCTAAGGCTACCCTCAAGCCCTCGAGAATCCACATAAATTGGAACTATCAAGCCCCTTCGCTTCTCTTTCTCGGAATTCTTCATTTGAGCTCGAACAAGTGTTTGCATTCACATATTTCATTTTTTACTCTACATATCATCCCACCTGACGAGGTTGCCTTCAAGAGTCGTTTTGACCATGATACGAGTATTTCAAATAAAGACATCTCACCTGTGCGGAGCGGATATCTTCCTGTTAAGAAAGAGGCACGGCTGGGAGTGCAAACCGCAGATGCTGACATGTGGTGAGTTAGCTTTAGACCCTCATTGCACAATCTGTAAGCAATGAAATGTCCATGACGATTTCTAAAAATGATCTGAATCACAAATGTATGATTGATTCAATCTGCAGTCACCAACAAGTAAATCCCGAAAGTGGTGTACTTTACGTTGAAACACGGTTTTAAAGTGCTGACAATGCGATCTCTTGGAACAGTTATGTCATACAAGTAGCCTTTCTTTTGCAATACTAGTTAACCAAAATCGCCCGTTTGAAACGAAATAAGGAGGGATTAACACTCATTAATGAAAACCATCTTACGTACCGTAATCGATAATTAGAGCAAAAAGGAAATGGTTACCAACAAACAGCTTAATTGAATCTGACCAAATGTTCTTCAAATCATGAATAAAGCGAACGAAGGAACATTGGTTAACGTTATGGAAGGGACAGAGTCGTAAAAAAAGAGACAGGTGATGCAAGCTCAAACCTATCAATATTTGGAGTGGATATCGAGGAATTGCCGAAACAACCCACATCACCAATCCCGAGGTCGTCTGCCAACAAAACGAGGATATTGGGTCGCGTGATATCCTTGGAAGTCTGAGCCACTAAAAATTCTGACAGACAGATGAGAATCCCGCCCAGGATTGATCTCATGTCTTATGCTGAAAATAAGACACTAGAAGGTCAGGCTTGGTCTTTGGGCAATGGCGAGGCTGATACATTTTGGGTGGATGGTCGTTTCTGTATTTCGTTCTAAAGGCACGATGGAATGGATAAGTAGATGTATTTGGATATATAAATAGAGAAATATAATATTGTCAACAGATGCGCATAGATTGATACGGCCTCGTTTGGAATGTGTTCCCAAGTGAACAGACAAGTCTTTGAGACGGAAGTTGAAGCAGCATATGTATTACAAATGGTTTGAGAAAACTCTTGATAACAAAACATTCCTTAGGCTGATGATCTTCTCAATAGAATATAGGGACCAATGAGTGCCAGCCCGCCCACACAATAACAAATCTCAGGTCCCACCAACCAATACAAGGTACACGAGACCATAGGCCCCAAGGCTCTGCCCAGGGCCCCCAGGGATCGATAGACCCCCATAACGATGCCTTTCTGATTCGCATCGCCATAGGATGACACCAAGGTGGTCATACAAGGCACACAAACCGAAGTGGAAAGGGCATACAAAGCCAATCCCACGTAAAGGGTGAAAATATTGTAGGCAAACCCGACAATGGCAAAGGACGGAATGATAAGTAGAAGGCCATAAAGCACCATTTGTTTCTCCTTCCCTTGGGGAATTCGGCGAACGTATCCACCCTGGATAACAGCCATCAGTAGTCCAATGAACAGGAACATTTTGCCCTGATCCATGGAGTTGAATTTGAATCGGATGTGCGTGAGGAAAGTGAGCGTAAATTCCAGGCCCGAGTACAGAAAAAGGTAGAGGAAGTAGACTAGACCCAAGGTTTGGAGTGATTCGTGCTCCTTTTTGGGCAAATTCTTCAACGAGGCGAACTTGAAGAGGGACAACGGGTTGATGTACATGAATGCTTGAGCGATGGCTTGGTTAAAGTTCTTGAGCCTTTGTTTCTCGGGGAGCGTCTCCTCAAATTTCACGTACAGGAATATCAAGTCAAAAACACTCAGGGTCAGGGCACACAGGGCCGGATAGACATACCAAGCTCCGGTTCGTTCCTTGGCCCAAATGGAGAAAAAAGCTCCAATGATGGGTCCGAGGATGAAGCCCACTGAAAAGGCAATCCCAATTAGGGCCATCCCACGTCCTCGGGTTTTCGGCGTGGATTCATCAGTCACGATGGCAGTGGCTAAACTCACGTTGCCTTTGGATAATCCACCGATGATCCGAGCCAAGACGAATATGGAAAACGATCCCGCCATGGCCCATATTCCGTAAGACAGAGCGATCCCCGCTGTGCTGATGAGTAACAGCGGTCGTCGTCCGTAAAGATCACTCATCCCTCCAATGATGGGCGAGGCCAGGAATTGAAGCAAAGAGAACAGTGATCCGATGAATCCGCCGAAGAGCACCGTATTGAATTGCTCAGGAGCACCCAGCAACCTTTGGAAGAACTGGACCTGCCTCTCTAAGAACGGGTACAAACCATCCTTGTCGTTGCGACGGTAGAAATCGAGCAAGGCCGGGAATAGCGGGAGGATGAGAGTGAAAGCCAAAAGGTCGATGAGAAGACCCACGAAGATGACGATGGTCATACGAGAGGTGCCCTTGTCCTTGGCCTTGTCACCGCCCTCCGGGTAGATGGTGCCCTCCGGGTCATCCAAAACGGTTCCAGATCTCAACACAGTCATGACGAGGATACTGTTGATGTTTGTTCCAGGCACGATCCACTACCTGGCAAAGAGAACAGACGGGAAAGACATTGAAATCGGAGGCGACACCTGCAAGTTTCTAGTCAACGTGTTCCATTGAAAAGGTTGAAAAGGTTTACATCATCATGCAATGGGCCTGCATAACCAAGAGATTGGACAATCAGGTCTTTGTCATTACAGGTGTTATCTGTCTGAATCATGAAAGTGATTCAGACCGGTTCAAGTTACGATTCGTCATCAAGGCAAGCAAGCCGATTCGACGATGATTCAAGAATTTGAAAATAAGTGGGAGAGAGGTGTTCATGACTCTTCGGACGATGCTGGGCAGATGTATCAGTGACTTTGTGCTTTGTAAACGCATCAATGGCTACATATAAAACACGATTTGCCAATCCGAGCTCTAAAATTTACTACAAGTGTTGAGTTCATGGTACGTCATCATAACTCGATATCGATTATCCTTCTTTCCAGTCTCAAAACTTCAGAGCTACAACAACAATACGAAATAATAACTTATTCACAAGGAAGAGCAAAGATGAATTTGAATGCACATTAGAACTGGTCAAAAAGCTATCCCAAACAAATGTGCGTGATCGAGTTACCCATAGAACGCAAACCGCACATAAACAAACGCAACGTTACTCTGAAAAAAATACATTGATTGTAGACAAACATGCTTTTTAAGAGTCATAAAAGTGCATGGCGAGTCCGATTGAACTCAGGTGTTTTGCACAAATTTGGAAAAAATGGCCGGATTTTAGCTTCACAAATAGTTAAAAAATCAAAGGATTTGCATTAGCTAATAAGATATATATCCGGTGCGATTCAATTTCTGTTTTTCAGGCAGACGAGCTCGATCCATGGCTTTTAAATCATTGCCTTTCGCATATTAAATGGGGAAAACAGGCTTCATTATGGGCGTTTTCAATGCAAGCAACCTGACAAATAGAATCATAATAAAACAAATCCAGCAATCTCTTGCCATTCTTTAAATCGGGGAAAATGTAGTCTTTTGAATCGCCAATCCCTCTCAACAAACGGAATGACTTGATGTAAACTAATGGCATTGAAGCGATTTTGAAAACCTATAACAATAGCACAAAAAGCATGGCAGTACTGAACAAACATACAAAACGAGCACAATACAGATTGACAACAAACAATAACGAGAAACAGGATTGAAAAGACCTTTGACATTATTTTGAAAGTAACATTGGTACTCGACTGCATCCCTAACATCACACCTCGAAACCTCCATCCTCACATTGTATGAAATTAACAAACATCTATATAAGCCATGACATGGCACTGAGACAAAATAAGGGGAGGTCCAGCCTCAGCCTTATATGACTCTCGTCAATCTTTTTAATGTTGGAACACTCACTTGAATTGACAAGCCTCACAATACACAGGTGGTTGTAGTGCTAATAGCATGGGCAATGCATGAACAGACAGACCAGTAGCTGACTTTCCTTCCTTCATACGATGTTGTACTACATGTAGCAGTGAAGAGAGTGGTTGTTGTGGTGTGTACAGTGTGTAACGTGTGTAACTTCTGTACCGGGTGTACCGACTCACCGTTCCGTCACTTGAACGTGGAAAATCAGGGACACGTAACTGAGAATCAAAGCCAAATGAAGTTTAAATTTACCTTGTAGTGATTTTTTTATTACCTTTGATTCAATTGGAGATCAAAGTAGTCTGAAGAAGGCATTTTGTTGAGTAGCTAGGCACTTCACAGGGTGAAGTTTGGTGTAAGACAATTATAAAAACCGAGTTTGGCGAGGTTGTCGCGTATCAAACCCTGACAGCGGTTGCGTGATAGAGAATATATCTTTCTCCTGATGTGATCAAGAGGGCCGGCACAACTTGCATCCTGTAAATTTTGCAAATAAACTTGTACCTTCGGATTTTCTGCACATTGAGTGCATCTTCAAATTTTGTAACTTTTTAAAATTGTCTTTGATTCTTGATTAATAGAGAAGATTATACTGAGAAGGCATTTTGTTGAGTAGCTAGGCACCTCACAGATTGAAGTTTGGTGTAAGACAATTAGAAAAAACGAATTTGGTGCGGTTTTCGCCTATGAAACCCTGACCTGATTTTCCTCCTGATGTGACCAATGGGGCGGCCGCAACTTGCGTCCTGTAGATTTTGCAAATTTTTGCAAAAAACTTGTACCTCCGAGAATTTTCTGCAAATTAATTGCACCTTCAAATTTTGCAATTTTTTTTAAATTATCTTTGATTCAATTAGAGATATATGAAAGTATTCTGAAGAGGCATTTTGTTGAGTAGCTAGGCACCTCACAGATTGAAGTGTGGTGTAAGACAATTAGAAAAAAAACGAGTTTGGCGAGGTTGTCGCGTATCAAACCCTGACAGCGGTTGCGTGATATAGAATATATCTTTCTCCTGATGTGATCAAGAGTGCCGGCCACAACTTGCATCCTGTAAATTTTGCAAATAAACTTGTACCTCCGGATTTTCTGCACATTGAGTGCATCTTCAAATTCTGTAACTAGTCAAATGTATATAAACCAGTCTAGTCAGAAATACATGTCAGTCACAATTCACCATTGGGGATTTCAATGCAGTCTTGAGTCTCATGGACTGACGGCACATGTATGGGTGGTAAATAGGACAATCTACCATCAGATGCTTTTCTGCTTGAGTTGAATTTCCTGGCCTTCCATTAACTATTTGTGTCATGCACAGAGCTTGCTTTCACTACGGACTTTTATCACCAGATATCTTAAGATTGTACCCTACTCTGTGGATTTCAGAATTCAACTACTTTGATGCATTGCATTTCATGAAGCAAAAGTATGGTTCATTGTGTTAGTGGATGTAGAGGTGTACTGTTTCAACATTTTTCACACATAAATATGTGAGTGACGTGACATCCAAAGGTTTTTTCTCTTATGCGAACTTTAAGAGAAAGATGAAACACCCAGTTTGGCCTCTTGAGGTTGGTGGGGGAGCCATTAGTAATGTAGAGCTATGGCTAACATGCTAGGAGATCAGTTCTCTAGTGTGTTTTCAACCCTACTGAGCTTAGAAGCAACAACTCATAGCTCTGATAAGTTCTATTGAGATTGGCAAGGTCAGTCAAGTTGAGCATTTAGATGATCTTGTGCTACAGATCAAGATGCTTCAAAGGCCATCAGGGACTTGAGGTGTTAAGGTTCTCCTGGTCCTGATAGTGTGACATTTCAGCTTCTGATGAGATGCTCACTGGTTCTTGCTTCTTCTTATTTTGCAGTAGAGGATGCATTGCATCTTGGATCAGGGCAAGCTTCCATCCTTGTTGAAGTTGCCTCCATGCCTTGTAAATTGGCTCCTGTGCCTCATTGTATCCAAGAATAAATTTCCATGACAATTACAGATGCTGTTGCTACAACAACTTTGATTTGAAGCATGGAGGTCTCAATTTAACTGGAGATCTATGAAATTGTCGCCATATACCCGGTAGGCTTTGATCTCATTAAGAAATGGGTCTAAACGATGAATTAGGCCTTACCTGGATCGGTTTTCACCCTCCATCCTGTTTAAGAGGTTCCTGCTGATCATTTCCAGTCAATAAAGTCCAATTTTCACATATATTGTTGCTTATAATTCAAGATGATTGACATTGGAATTCCAAGATTGTGTAGTAGTTGGCCCCTTTTTCACTCTGTAGGGAATAAAACACATCTGATTCACTTTCATGGAGTGCTTGGATGTTTCTTGGCAACCACTCACATTAAAAATATTTTGGAACTTTATACGAATTCTTGTCACTTGTAATTTCTATTTGAACAAGTCAAATTTTCCGGTTCATCCATCTTGTCACCTGTTTACTTCAACTTAACTTGGACAGCTGAAAAACTTGAAGAATGAAAATGAATTTTTTGTGGCCCACATAATATCAGCAAAATAAAACTTAAAATGCATAATTATGTGAAAACGGGCTCAAGATGCAAAGATACAAGTAAAGGTCCAGGATGCAAAACGATTCAAATAAGGGTTCAGAATGTAAATAAATCTTATTTGCATAAGTTTGAGAACAATAGTGATCAACAGACTAGCCCTCTAGTGATCAATCTGTCTCTGGGCCCAAGTATCAAACCAGTACATCCCACTTTGATCTTTGTTTGGTTGTATGCGTCAGAAGGTGCTTTTTGACCTGACCAGAAAAAATGTCAGACAAGGACCCAACTTCCCAGTCATTGTTTGAAAGTTTGCGTTGCAGGCAGATGTGCTAATGATTAGGCAATATCAATCTTTAATTTTGGTAGTAATGACGATTGCCCATCTTGTAGCGTGAAGACAAGCCCCTGATAACCCAAGCAAGAAATTTAGCCGAGATATTTGATCAGTATTTCTGAATGATATTATTGTCTCCTTTAAGTAGCAGCTGAATGATAATATCGGCACAAATTTTCAAGAGGTCACTGGGGTATTTTTCACTACAGCAGAGTACTAAAAGATACATAGCGCAATATTAGACAAAAAAACGTTTCTTAGATTACAAAATGTCTAATTCAAAATAGAAAACTCTTATAGAGAAAAAATAAGTCCAGAAATTGCTTTTTATAAAAAGCAATATTTAAGCATGTTAGTGAGTAATACTGACATTTTATGAAAATACAATGCTAAATGAACCATTCCTTTATGGATTGATGAACTGGAACTCCAATTCCATACCGTAACAAAGAACTATAGGTCTCAAAAGAAGCTCATTTGTCAATGTTCCAATTACCCCTCGGGTAATCCATTCTCAGGGACAGTGTGATTCAGGAAGGTCGCAAAAAGCTCATAAAATTTTGTAATTTAGTTGCATCACAATGCATGTTGGTTGCCGAAAATTTGCCTCCGTGCCAAAACCAGGTACTCAGGTGTGTTTCTTTCAGTTGACAAACCTAAGAACATCTAGACAAATTAACTAGCAAAGAAACGGGACAAGGATGGCTTTGGTCACCCTCACAAAACATCTCTGTTTGGGCTTGGTTTGTTTTGGTCTGGGTTGATTTGCCCCAAACTCCATTCTGGATCCGAAGCTTGGCTCCAAGTCCATTTGAGATCAGCTTTGAAAATGAAGCGAGCTCGATCGGCCGGATCCTACCCCGTCCCCAGAGCGGTCTAGAGCGGGCCAGCTACTCCTCGTCCTCCTCTTTGACTTCGGATTCCGAGCCAGACCGGGAAATTGAGCCTGAACAACCCGACGTGAGTTAGGATTTTTGGGGGTAGATGAACAGTTCACTGTTCTGTTCTGGGATGTTGATGGTAAAGTACCGAATCGAACTGACCTTGAGTGACCTATGCCATCTTGTAGCGTGAAGACAAGCCCCTGATAACCCAAGCAAGAAATTTAGCCGAGATATTTGATCAGTATTTCTGAATGATATTATTGTCTCCTTTAAGTAGCAGCTGAATGATAATATCGGCACAAATTTTCAAGAGGTCACTGGGGTATTTTTCACTACAGCAGAGTACTAAAAGATACATAGCGCAATATTAGACAAAAAAACGTTTCTTAGATTACAAAATGTCTAATTCAAAATAAGAACATTCTGTAATA
>NC_081446.1:13389648-13390202 GCF_007210705.1 Tigriopus californicus
GCACCTTCAAATTTTGCAATTTTTTTTAAATTATCTTTGATTCAATTAGAGATATATGAAAGTATTCTGAAGGAGGCATTTTGTTGAGTAGCTAGGCACCTCACAGATTGAAGTGTGGTGTAAGACAATTAGAAAAAAAACGAGTTTGGCGAGGTTGTCGCGTATCAAACCCTGACAGCGGTTGCGTGATATAGAATATATCTTTCTCCTGATGTGATCAAGAGTGCCGGCCACAACTTGCATCCTGTAAATTTTGCAAATAAACTTGTACCTCCGGATTTTCTGCACATTGAGTGCATCTTCAAATTCTGTAACTAGTCAAATGTATATAAACCAGTCTAGTCAGAAATACATGTCAGTCACAATTCACCATTGGGGATTTCAATGCAGTCTTTAGTCTCATGGACTGACGGCACATGTATGGGTGGTAAATAGGACAATCTACCATCAGATGCTTTTCTGCTTGAGTTGAATTTCCTGGCCTTCCAATAACTATTTGTGTCATGCAGAGCTTGCTTTCATCACGGACTTTTATAACCAGATATCTTAAGATT
>NC_081446.1:13390238-13396923 GCF_007210705.1 Tigriopus californicus
GGGTCGGCCATTGCTCAGAAGCCAGCGTGCTCTAGAGTAAGACTGGTCAAAAAGGTCAGTGTGGCTAAGTTCAGGTTCCAAGACAAAAATTGGCCCCAAATTGCAGAAAGATTAGAAGAACTGGACCTGGTTTCAATTCTGAAAATGGAACCATCCATAGATCCACCCATTGATAAATTAGTCTGTTTTTGAGGAAGTTTGCTCCAATCTAGCAACAATACCTGAAAGGTGTTCTGAAAGGTGAGACACAGATTAAAATTCCAAAATATTGGAAGACTTTGTTCAAAAACCGTTGTATACTAGCAAAATTTTTAGGCTGAAGAGCATTTTGAATCCAGTAATTGTGGGTAGTGTTCAAAAGTCCATCGAAAATGACCAGCTACAAACTGAGAGTAAGGTGGTTCAGGAGGTCAGGTCAAATCCAAAGGTTTTTTCTCTTATGCGAACTCTAAGAGAAAGATGAAACACCCAGTTTGGCCTTTTGAGGTTGGTGGGGGAGCCATTAGTAATGTAGAGCTATGGCTAACATGCTAGGAGATCAGTTCTCTAGTGTGTTTTCAACCCTACTGAGCTTAGAAGCAACAACTCATAGCTCTGATAAGTCTATTGAGATTGGCAAGGTCAGTCATGTTGAGCATTTAGATGATCTTGTGCTACAGATCAAGATGCTTCAAAGGCCATCAGGGACTTGAGGTGTTAAGGTTCTCCTGGTCCTGATAGTGTGACATTTCAGCTTCTGATGAGATGCTCACTGGTTCTTGCTTCTTCTTATTTTGCAGTAGAGGATGCATTGCATCTTGGATCAGGGCAAGCTTCCATCCTTGTTGAAGTTGCCTCCATGCCTTGTAAATTGGCTCCTGTGCCTCATTGTATCCAAGAATAAATTTCCATGACAATTACAGATGCTGTTGCTACAACAACTTTGATTTGAAGCATGGAGGTCTCAATTTAACTGGAGATCTATGAAATTGTCGCCATATACCCCGGTAGGCTTTGATCTCATTAGGAAATGGGGCTAAAACGATGAATTAGGCCTTACCTTGGATCGGTTTTCACCCTCCATCCTGTTTAAGAGGTTCCTGCTGATCATTTCCAGTCAATAAAGTCCAATTTTCACATATATTGTTGCTTATAATTCAAGATGATTGACATTGGAATTCCAAGATTGTGTAGTAGTTGGCCCCTTTTTCACTCTGTAGGGAATAAAACACATCTGATTCACTTTCATGGAGTGCTTGGATGTTTCTGGCAACCACTCACATTAAAAATATTTTGTAACTTTATACGAATTCTTGTCACTTGTAATTTCTTTTTGAACAAGTCAAATTTTCCGGTTCATCCTTCTTGTCACCTGTTTACTTCAACTTAACTTGGACAGCTGAAAAACTTGAAGAATGAAAATGAATTTTTTGTGGCCCACATAATATCAGCAAAATAAAACTTAAAATGCATAATGATGTGGAAACGGGCTCAAGATGCAAAAGATACAAGTAAAGGTCCAGGATGCAAAACGATTCAAATAAGGGTTCATAATGTAAATAAATCTTATTTGCATAAGTTTGAGAACAATAGTGATCAACAGACTAGCCCTCTAGTGATCAATCTGTCTCCGGGCCCAAGTATCAAACCAGTACATCCCACTTTGATCTTTGTTTGGTTGTATGCGTCAGAAGGTGCTTTTTGACCTGACCAGAAAAAAGTCAGACAAGGACCCAACTTCCCAGTCATTGTTTGAAAGTTTGCGTCGCAGGCAGATTGATCACCTTAGTAGAATGTATGTGTTCATCCATTGGATTTGAACAATTTTTAACCAAAATTCTGGATTAACGCTATTCCAAGGGTTCGACAGCTCCGCCATCTCTGACTCATTGATTGACAAAATATTGTGTTAAGTTAAAGTGTTAATGGTTAGGCAATATCAATCTTTAATTTTGATAGTAATGACGATTGCACATCTTGTAGCGTGAAGACAAACCCCTGATAACCCAAGCAAGAAATTTGGACGAGATATTTGATCAGTATTTCTGAATGATATTATTGGAGGTCACTGGGGTATTTTTCACTACAGCAGAATACTAAAAACCCAAGATACATAGCGCAATATCAGACAAAAAACGTTTCTTAGATTACAAAATGTCTAATTCAAAATAGAAAACTTTAGAAGAGAAAAATAAGTCCAGAAATCGCTTTTTTCAGCTAAAAAGCGATATTTAAGCATGTTAGTGAGTAATACTGTCATTTTATGAAAATACAATGCTAAATGAACCATTCCCTTTATGGATTGATAAACTGGACCTCCAATTCCATACCGTAACAAAGAACTATAGGTCTCAAAAGAAGCTCATTTGTCAATGTTCCAATTACCCCTCGGGTAATCCATTCTCAGGGACAGTGTGATTCAGGAAGGTCGCAAAAAGCTCATAAGAATTTTGTAATTTTAGTTGCATCACAATGCATGTTGGTTGCGCAAAATTTGCCTCCGTGCCAAAACCAGGTACTCAGGTGTGTTTCTTTCAGTTGACAAACCTAAGAACATCTAGACAAATTAACTAGCAAAGAAACGGGACAAGGATGGCTTTGGTCACCCTCACCACAACATCTCTGTTTGGGCTTGGTTTGTTTTGGTCTGGGTTGATTTGCCCCAAACTCCATTCTGGATCCGAAGCTTGGCTCCAAGTCCATTTGAGATCAGCTTTGAAAATGAAGCGAGCTCGATCGGCCGGATCCTACTCCCCGTCCCCCAGGAGCGGTCTAGAGCGGGCCAGCTACTCCTCGTCCTCCTCTTTGACTTCGGATTCCGAGCCAGACCCGGGAAAATTGAGCCTGAAACAACCCGACGTGAGTTAGGGATTTTTGGGGGTAGATGAACAGTTCACTGTTCTGTTCTGGGATGTTGATGGTAAAGTACCGAATCGAACTGACCTTGAGTGACCTATGAAATGTCTGGTGAACTGGTAAACCAGACATTATTTTGTTTTAATGCAAACCGGTTTGGATGGTTAGAATCTTGCCTCTCTTGACGCCAAAGAAACAAACTAACCAGCACTGTTTCAATTTTTATTTCATGGCTGTCTGTTCACGAGTGATCATGAGGGGCTGGAAAATAAGTGCCCAATCATTGATAAAGCGAAAGCAGATCTCGATGAATCAAGTAATAAAGGCTGGTATTTGTTTTTTTTTCATCCAGATCATACAACGAAGTAAACCCGATGACAAAGGAAAATGGCATATTCAATGATTTGCACTCATTTGCCTGAAGTTCATTCAATTTCGGATTTGAAAAAAAAGTTCACATATTAATAACAAATTGAACTTTTCCTGCTCTTCCATTTGAAGAGAAGATTGGGTAAGCTCTCACTGTTCTGTTCAAACTTGTTGGCATGAAAAGACTCGAATTTGACCTGATCAAAATTCGGCTAGCCTCATTGTGTCAAAAAGCGAAATCGCTCTTTTATCACAGAGCCCGATGTAGAGGATCCTCATCCATGTGATAACTTTGAGCTTTCTATTTCAGTCATCTTGGCCTGGTTAGTCAGGGCTGCCAGATCTTATCACACCACCATCCCAATTTTTCTGTTTGATATCTCTTGAGTCAGAGTTTGGCCTGAATCCATTCCATCATCATTGAAAAAGATCAGTTTTTGGTTCGTTTCTTTGACTCGGACACAAAGGCGTATAACATGTGGTTCTTTGCTACGGTCATAACATGAAGAAAACTGTCTCCAGAGCGTGAAGTCTCTATTCGGAAATATCACTGGCTTAGGATATTTTCATGAACATATTCACACATTTGATCGTGATTGCATAGGGTGAAAATTCGATTTCCTAGTCCTTTTTCAGCCGCCCTCTTCGGACCCGTCAGAATCAACCGACCCAGTTCAAATGGCGACAATCCCTCTGATCGCCACGCCCATTCTCCCGGATGTACCTCATAACTCTGTTCCTTATTCCTCGGTGGCCCAGCGGCTCATGGCTCAAATGGGCCATAAATCGGGGCAAGGTCTGGGCAAAAAAAACTCTGGCATCGTAGAGCCTGTGGGCGTGACGTCTCACCAGGGGCGTCGAGGTCTGGGATTAGTCATTCAGAGTATGCAAGCCAACACGGTCCAATGGCAACCCGACCAAGAACACGTGTCGGTCACGGAAACCGTCTCCTGGTTGGCTCAAAGTGCGGAAGATGGTCCACCCGATTTTTTGTCTGAATGGAGAGCTGGACTCAAAATGGGCCCGAGGAAGGAAACCATCCGGGATGAAACCCGCTTTTGTGATCCGGAGGTGCTTCAAAATGTACTCAGTTGTAAAGCCGTCTTTGATGAGTTGGAAGAGGAGGAACTGCGGCAAGCTCGAACCCGATCTAATCCTTTCGAATCCATCCGAAGAGGGATTTTCTTGAATCGAGCCGCTATGAAAATGGCCAATCTAGATGCCGTGTTTGATTGGATGTTTACGAAACCTCGGAATAAAGAGGATGAATCGATAGTGATGTCAGATGAGCCCTTGTGGTTCGCCGATGTTTGCTCCGGCCCCGGTGGATTTAGTGAATACATTCTCTGGCGGAGAGGTTGGCGAAGCAAAGGCTTTGGTTTCACGCTCAAAGGCCAACATGACTTCAAATTGAACGACTTTCAATCTGGACCACGTAAGATTAACTTAATTCAGATTGGTGATGTACTTGTAGCTCTTCTTGATGGCAATAGCCCTTATCATTGAGCGGAGGCAGCGCCCTCTGCTTCGTCTAGGTGCGGACAAACAAACGTAGAAACGAGAGAATACGCTCCAAGATGCCAGACTTTTATCAAGAGAGTATTTAATCAACAATGATTGCCCAAGTACTGTGGCACAATGAATGAGCGATCAACTGTTTTGGGAGACGTTTCAGATTCTCTATGGGTAAAACTTTAGAAAATTATCACATTTATTGATAATCATTTTCCAGGAGGATATATACTGTATGATTGATAACATGTCAACATTTTGGCACTCATCATTTCCAACAAATGGTACTAGGAAAAGCAGCTTCACAATTTTTGGGTGACTAACCTAAAAAAAGAAAAATCACTTTTTTCTGAACTTACCATAAGCTTTTTTTAGTACAAGTAAATGGAAAAAGATAATGATGAAAAGTCGCTGGTATGCTGCAATTATACAATAAATAACTCTCTGTTTATCCCTATTTGGATGCTAAAAGTGTTTGTAATCATACATTAATATAATTTGAAAAGTCTTTCATAAGGGTTGGTGTTGTTTTTATGGTGTTAGAATAGCGAATAATACCTTGCTAAAGTCAGGCATCTTAGAGGGTGCTCTTGTATTTCTCCGTTTGTTTGTCCGCAACCTGAGGAGGGAGAAGAGAATGAAGAGGACTATTGCACCCCGTATTTTTTTGACTACCCAGTCTACCGAACTACCATAGATTTCAATTTAATCTCCTCTCTGACTATGTTATCTTCAAAGATTTCAATTCTGGTTACAGTCTGTCCCTCTGCAGGAAGTTGAGGGTTCGTCATTTGTGGTACTCAATGCAAAAAATCTGATGGTATTTCTTTTCAACTCAATTTCAGCTGAATCTTTTGAGCCTCACTATGGCGTGAATGGTCGCGATGGCGATGGGAATGTGTTCGACGAAGAGAATATCAAGGCTTTTCAGAAGCACGTTTTAGATCATACGCACCGACGAGGGGTCCACATCATGATGGCAGACGGAGGTTTCGGTGTGGAAGGCCAAGAGGAAATCCAGGAGATCTTGTCCAAGCAATTGTATCTGTGTCAATTCATCCTGGCTTTGGGCATCGTTCGCACGGGCGGGCATTTCGTATGCAAGCTCTTTGACCTGTTCACGCCTTTTAGGTACAATTTAGTGGGCACTGCTTTGGTTTGGGTCATTGACGAGGATCATTACGTTTCAGCGTGGGACTTGTTTATTTGATGTATCGGGCATTCGACCAAATCGCTATTCATAAACCCAATACGTCGAGACCCGCCAATTCAGAGCGATATATCGTTGGAAAATGGAAACGTGAGTCCTCGAAAGAAATCCACACTTTCCTTATGGAGATCAATGCCAAATTGAATGAAGTAGGTATCGATTGATGGACGCATGGTTGACCGATAAATCCGTATGGATTGTCTTTCAGATCGGATTAACCAAGCAAGGCACGACTGAATCGGACTTGGATTTGAATGAGGTTGTACCCTTGGACGTTTTACTCGGAGATAGGCCTTTTTACGAGTACATGGTGAACTCTAATAACAAAATGGGCGAGTGGCAAATTATGGCTTTGGCCAAGATTAAGGCTTTTAGTTTACATCCGAGCCTTAAGGAAACCAGGCAACACGAAATCAGATGTGAATGTCTCCAAGCATGGGCGGTTCCAGAGGGAGCCAGAAAACCAGTCCGCAATAAAACCCACGTGGTATGTCAGGAATTTTCGGATATATATTTTAGGTCAAGGTTTCTATTTTTTTTTTAACTGTTTAACCACCAGCGATTCAAGGAATTCTAGGAAGTGTTGGAAGATGAAATTCCAAGATTTGCCACAACGTTAAATTCATTTGACAAGGCCAATTCCCATGTGACTCAATCATTTGAATGTTTCGTAGCTTGCTAATGCCAATATATGATCCGCGGCATGGTAACTCTTAGTTTTTATTTTCAAACGGATCCACCATCTCCTTCAGAAACAAC
>NC_081446.1:13396959-13400926 GCF_007210705.1 Tigriopus californicus
AATGCTCGACGAGCTTCTGTGTAAAGACCTTGATTTTCTGGAATGGTCACCTGTTAAAGTGATGTCGGAGAATCTGGCCCAATGTTTTCCATCTATTCACGATTGGAAATTCGTCTTCCTCGGCAATCCTGACCTGGAACGCGGATTCTTCCTTGGATTAGGTCGAACCGAAGTATTCCAATTTCTTGTGACCGGTCTCAAAGCGGCGAATAAACGCTGGATAAAGGTCAACGAGTCCTTTTGTAAGCTTGAACTTCCGCCGGGCACCCTAATCTTCGGTGAAATAGTCCGTGAACTGCGTGGGGAAGGCAAAAACATGCGGAAAATGGTCGCTCTCCATGTGATAGATGGTCTCTTCATTGGAGGCGAGGACATTCGAAATTTGGATCTCAAAAGCAGGAATGCTGAACTGAAGCTGATGGCTGAGGCTGTGAATAAACCCACTTGGTCTGACTTTGCCTTGCTGCGGGTTAAAGAATTGTACAACTTGGATCGACTGCCGGAACCGCTGAGTCAACTCGAGCTGCGCCGACTGAAGGGATCCGGAAAACTTGTTAGACCAACCCAAAAAGTGGAAGACATGTTCAATACGTACGTAAGCTTGAAAGCAGATATAGCTTGTTTCATGTGATGTCATTCTGCATTCAAAACCTTTATTACCTGAAAAGTGGTGGAAGATTGGAAAGCCAGGTTGATTTACAAACGTTGTTTTCATTCCGTCCATTTAATTTTTTTTTTGCATCGAAGATGATAATGCTTTTCATTCATCTAAATATGGTTGACTCAAGGACTTCAATGTTTCGGCTGTGTCTGATATTCAGTTTGAATATTAAATGAACAGTATTATTGAAAATCCAACACTAGATGACGAATTATGGCAAAAAAAATAGACGATCATTTATTTTGATTCCACATAGATACTTTGATCATTGGACCCTATCCATTATTTGATTTTCCATCATTATCATTATTTAACCTAAGGAGCCGACAGTAAACTCCTTATGTATATCGATTTTTGTAAAATCAGAATCGTAATCCTAAGCCAGAAAAGGCAAAAATATTTTGGAACAAGGTTGGTAAAACTGTCGTGAAGAAGAAGTATTGTCTATGTTAGAGCAGAAAAGAAATGTAATTTAGAAGAATAGAATAACAATTGAAAAATGATTTCAATTGTAATTAAGCAAGTTAAGAACTAATGCCATTGCAGTTGTTGTTAGATGCACTTGGGGAGGCCGGGGGGGTCTCATATTAAAAATTGTACCTTACACAAAATCCCTGAGCACCCAAATATAAATACTTCAAATCAATGTTATGTTTATTGTAATTACAAATCAGATACGTTTAAAATGTGATTGACATAGATTTGCACTTGGCTAGTTCATTGTAAGATCAATTATTGATCATTTAGTAAATGGATGTGGTGTCATCTAGCTTGTTCAGGGTTTGGTGCTCTCTATCAATCTTCATATTTCATTAAGTGACTTGTTTCAGATTACCGCGCTATTTCTGTCCGAGTGGTCTCGTGTTTCTCCGAATGGTCAACGATCCCTACCGACTAGCAGTTTCTAAGAAACAGAAACGCAAGTATTGGTTTCACACTGAACTCAACCAGTCTGTGCTGAATTGTCCAAAGGCCGCGGTGATGCCCTTCAAAGCCACATACGAGCATCAACGCGTTTGGGAATGGACCGTGGGTGTGGCTTTATATCCGCTTCAGCCAGGCACACGTGATGACTCCAAGCTGCACTTAGATACCTTGATGACCTGGATTAGGACGCAGATTCAATGAAAATACTGGGGTAAAAAACAAGTCGCGAGATCGTGAACAAATCTGAGCTTTGAATATTGGTAGTAAGATGAGAATATTAGGTTGTAGATAGGGTTTTGGTACATTCACCGTATTTTTGAAAAGTACAACCATTTTCATCCTTTTTTTTTTTTTTGCAATTTTGATTTCTAGCCAAAAAGATACGAACAAGCAAAAAAGTATTCATTATGAAGAAGTGAACAAGTTTTAATATGTAAAAAGCATAGTTGGACATTCCAGATACATTGGCGGCTTTGTTTCTTTACTTTTTTTGGACATTTGGTCCACATAGGTATCTTCTTACCTTTCCTGTTGATTGATAAGGTTGAAAGTATCACATCCTGTAGTGTCCGAAAATCGTTATCCGGGACCAACTTAAGCATAGTTTTTGAAACAAATAACATCACTATTTGGGAATTCAATGGTTTAGTATTCAGATACCTTTAAGTTTGCATGACGAGGAAAATGGTAGAGTTTTCATTTACTTCAGTATTGATACCTTTGAACAAACTTCCAGGAATGACATGTTCTTTTTTCACTAGCTCTTGTTTAGGGCGGAAATTATGGACTGAAAGGGATTTTCTTCTTTTTAAAATGGTGCAACTCCAACCCCTACTCCCCCACAAACAGACAATTCTTAGGTTGTAGGTTATCTTAAGTGAAAATGATCTCAAACCCTTGAAAGATATGAATGGCATACGCTCATGCAATTTAAACTGAACTTACGACTTACATGATAACATGCTATAATAATGTCAATCCTAAGGCATTAAAATATCTCAATAGATAAACTTTATTACTGTCTCTACAGTAAGGCATCGAACAATATATTAGCTAATTATTCATAAATTGTAAGGAGATTTTCATCCAGACTTAGCCAATCTCAACACTGTCTTTTACACTACATAATCAAAGCTCAAATTTGAATGGGATGGAATGCTTACTACGTGCTATCATCTGCATCCACATGTACCTAAGTACATTTCCACTTTGTCTACTTGAAGCCATTGTACCTCATCGAAATCAACATGCTATACCAAATTACCTTATATTACATTGCAGATTATCTAAACACTTATGCATTCTTATTTCCATAGGACAATCGGAGATTATTTTCAATAGTTATTTTGTCATCACTTCTTCTCCAGTATGCTGAAGCGAATCTGGTCACCTCACCAGTGACGTCGCGATTTTGGATTTAATGATTTTTTTTTTTTTGCCTTTTTTTGAACTCTGATCATTAAAGCTCGGATAAATAACTTGTTTTGACGTCGATTTGAAGGCAATTTAGAGGCTTATATATTTGTCGTTGTCTGAACATTAGCCAACGTAAAAATAAGTTTTAAAAAGGTGAAAAATACCTTTTATTTGTTTGGATATTCAAGTATTGGTGTGGTGTTTAAGGAAAAAAATTACTTGATTATAATTTTTCAGGATCTTCTTGGGTCTCAGTGGAATGCCAGAGCTTTGCCCTCGGTCTGGTCTGTTGTGAAGGGATTTGCTGTTCTTGGATGAATCTCTCCTCTTACCAACGGTTTGAAGATGTACACCGAAAGGCTCACTCACTTTCCTGGGGCTCTTGTCGGTCTTCACCAGGCCCTAAGTTTTGGTTCTGACACCAAGACTGCTCTCACTTGTATTGTAGAACGTTGTTTTGGTGGCAAACGATGTTAGGGTTACCACGGGCCTCAAGCTTAAAATTAGACCATTTGCGGTATGACATTACTATATGTGCTCAATACTTCCTCTTAATGAAAGCTTGAGGTTTGATGTTAAGCAAATCTTTGAGCGGGGACAAACATTGCCCCGAATTTTTTTACACCCTTCCTGTTTTCCCCCTAAATTTCCCCTACACATGGCCAAAACCCTTCAATTTCCCCGATAGTCCTTGGTTTTAGGTTATTTTATAGTTCAAAGTCATGAAATAGTTTCTTTGCCCCCAAAAATGACCAAAATAGTTGAAAATTTAATTTGTCCTAAAAAATTATCTTTCCGACCCTAATTATATATGCTTATGCATTAATGGTGTAGCAAGGCAGTTTTGGGCCCAGTCACGTTGCCCTTAATTTTATTGTTCAAATGAAATGAAGGCCACCCTGTCAGCAAAAGATGAAACATTGATCAAAGATGCTAACGAAAGTTTGAGAAGTCGGAGGCCAC
>NC_081446.1:13400962-13412198 GCF_007210705.1 Tigriopus californicus
CTCTTTTCTTGGAAGACTCAACTTTTCTGAAAAGAAGCTGCTTTGTCGACCATTACAAATTGAAAATTAATCATAATTGCATGCTTTTCTTTCTAGTTTATTGAGTAGCAGCCCTGGTTAGAAAGTTCCAGAGCTTTCGTCTCCATGATGCCAGCTTTGGTTTTGTCTTTGCTTTCGACTTTTTTGTCTACACATTGTCTACCCATAATTTTGCTGCTAATTTTTTTCCATAGTTGTAACATCAGTGGATTTACTTTACTCTCATAAGTGACAGCTCATACGTTCTCTCGTCCGGTTTGGTCTGGCTCCCGAAGTGAATGGCCATCATCGCTTTTGAATGTGTTGGAACGTGAACCTCTAGATATATGGACTGTGATCGGCCTTTCCTTCAAATCATATCCATGGTTGGGGGAATTCTGAGCCTTTTTTTGAATGGTAGTAATAAGAAAAGAACCTTAGATATATTCAACTCAAGGCAAGTCAGTTCGGTTCGACGGTTCGTTTCAGACAGCTAATGTCAAAGGCTTATGTTGTTGATTAAGAGCATGCGGAAAAGTCAAGTTTACTTAGTGATTACCTCATAAATTTGACTACATCTCCAAGGGATCCCGAGCATTATTTTGGGCCTAATTTGACCAAGCTCATGAATTTGAGAAGATCTTGTGGTCCTATGAAGTGTTGAAGTTGGCAGAAGTGAAAGGTGAAGGAGGTACAAATTACCGAATCTGTTTGCAGTCCATATTTCTAGAAGTCCATAGTTGTAGTGGGGGTGTCCAAAAAGATACAACCGGGGTGCCGATAGGGTTTGAAGGAGATAAAGTGTCCCAATGAATGACCAATTTCATTTGTATCTCATGAAAAATCATATCTTATATTAAGTAAATGGAAAATGAGAATGAACTCGGCCTTAGTTATTGTATATGTATTGCGACGGGCAAAAAGTCTCTTTAAACATATGTCTCCGAAAAAAACCTCTTTTTCACCCAAAACCTATAGAGGAGTAGGGGGTGCACGGAGCTTGGGAATGGTGTTATTTCCATGGGCACAAGACTAAAGCAATTGATAATACAGTGCTTTTTAGTATATTTTCTATTGACTGGCCCTGAATCATTTGTCATATTGTCATGTTTATGACATTCTACGAGCAGGAGTACGATTTCACTCACGAGCCGCCACAAGAACATGATGTTACACTGTCTATTTTATCTACTTCACAAAAATGAGATCACTAAAGATATTATAATATCAGTATATTCGAAAAGTTTTGTCCTGTCACATCATTGCGAATAAACCATTGAAATATTTTTTTTGTCTAAGAACCGCAATTAAAGTACGAAAGAAATTGATGACATCTTTTGAAGGCAAGCACTCAAGAGAAGAATGTTTTTAATGATGACTCATTGTCTTAACTAAGGAGTAGGAGTAGAGCCGTTTTTGTCCTAATGTTGGAAAAAGACACCGACATAATGCATTTAAACCACTTTAAGTAATCATGAAAAATCGTTTTTCCTCTCAAGAATTTCCGTGTAATTCTTATCCGCTACAACGTTGAGGAAAGGTAGCTGCATTGTTGGAAACCTCTTTTAGCCAAAGAGGTAATTTGCTGTTGGAAAGTAAGTCTCTAGTACCAGTTAACAGGAAGCAACTTTCCATCGTAAGGTTACAAAGGCAAATGATGTTAAAGCAACTCAAACCATGTAACCTTTTTGAGAGCCCAATGACGACCATCAAAAACAGCATCTTTTCTAATACGGTTTTTTACACGAATGATATGAAAAACGGTGGGAAGCACAGCAAGGAAAATGAAGCTTCAATTTTTTGGGGGTAGAATTACTACACGTGTGACCCACAATTCAAGAGTCAAGGAGTGGCAAAAGAGTCCAATATAGATGCTAGAAAGCCTTAAAAATACATAATGTTATACAAATGTGCCTTTACTACTAGGGACAATCAAGTGTGAATGAGACGAGTCCTTTAGGCTTCCTACAATATCCGAAATATGATTTACGTTCTGCACTTCAGAGGGTGTTTTGTGATTCAGCCTCTACCAAATATTGGGCAGATTCCTTTTTATTGAATTGTAATGCGTTTGAGTTGCTTTTGGTGAATTCTATCAAAATTCCGTAGGAGGGAACAAATGTCATCATGTAGACATGTAAATCTACCAATAATCCAATGACAGATCTGTCGCAATAAATAGTGATCCAGGTCAATAGAGTCTGGAAAATGAATTGCATTCATGGCATGTTGTGAGTATTCTATTTAGTAATCATGGGGGGAGGCCTCCAATTGAAATACCAGGGGCATACGGTGCCTTCCCTCCAGCTGTGCGTAGTGTTTTCGCTCCAAACAGTCTTTCATGAAGGTCCTGAGACCATAGAAGATGAAGGGAGTCATCATTGACACTGGACAAGGAGGACCCCTGACAGCATCCCCATAGGTCCTCCAGAATAATACTGAATAAAACAAAGCATCAAGACAGAAATTGGTCTATTTTATAGAATGGGTAACCATATCCACGCGAGCAGAAACTGACACCCCTTGATTAAATAGCTATCTATTGGGCCATTAGGTTGAATTGGAGTGTTATAAAACGCCTTGGCAACTTAAAGTCTGAGAGGAATTGTGCGGGAACTCGGGCTTAAGTTCGTGTGCAAGAGGTGGGACAAATCCCTTTTACTCACATGTTCCATAAATAGACATGTTGTTCCTTAATCGCTACAACATGCTTCTAGTTGAAGTGCTGAGACCCCTGACGAGCTCTACGTGATATCTTGGTTTAGATTCGATCAGCGATGCAAACTGACGAAGCTCGATCCATGCTGAAAAGAGAAGGAATTGCTGAAACAGTCAGATGTTTTCAGCATTTCCCAAGTTTCATCAAACTCAGCACAGGAAGTCCTTTTTTGTTGGTCAATTACTTCAGATTCTCGTAGCTTTAATTGCCTTCATAAATTCTCAAGGGCACTTCTCACATGTAACTGAGGATCCTGCAGATTTTTTGACCAGCACTGCATCATATTTGGAACATCCTCTTTACTCTGTTAATGAACTCCCTTGAAGAGGGGAATGCAAGAGAAAGTTCTTTTTGCACAAGATAACAAAAAAAATATGTTTGGTTGGACAACCTCTTGCAGCTCTTCCTGATTGCCAATAAACCCCAAGGCCATTTTTGCTTCATCTCAAGCTCAAATATTCGCAATAGTTATGTTATTACAACTAAATGCAATACCAATTCGACCAGCGAAATACACGTTCACTCATCATTCGAAGAGATCCGCTTCAGTTTCGAGCCAGATTTATTCCATGCAAATGAGCCACAAAGGGAAATTAATAGAAGCTTTCCCCGCCCTCTTTTGGACCGGTTCACAATGTCCAAACTTGGTCCCTGGCAAAGTGTTTGAAAACATGCCACTTACAAGGTCTTCCTTCACATTACCCAAACATGACCATGACCCTCATCCATCAGGCCTTCTCCATTTTGATCGTTCTTGTTCTTGGTGGCCTTCTGCGTCAGCTATTTTCGTCCAAGATCTCGCTCGGCTCTTGTTCTTTCTTCCAAGGCGACGATTGGAACTCAAGCAAATGCGCAGGGGTCCATTGTGTTTGTGCCAGGTCGATTGACCTCCGACCGGGAGGGAAAATGGACCAGATCGTCAGCAGATTGGTTGTTGTTCCAGACAATGGTAATAGATTCTGCTCAACATACTCAGTGATGCATTTCCAGCTGAATGGCCATAAAAGTTGAAGCTATCGCATATGTTACGTAATACGGATGTTGAAATTTGCAGACGATGTGAAGCTCTTCCGAAAGATCAGTGACCTAGGAGACGTACAAGCTCTTCAGAGGGACATTTCAGCGATTGAAAGATGGGCCTCGGTAAACGGCATGGGATTGAACTCCCTGAAAAGCACGTTTATGAGTTTTGGAAGACGCCGAGACTCTAGGCCTTTCATTTACTCGTTGACGAATGGTTCTCTCCTGTCCAAAAAAGTCTCTCAAAAAGATCTTGGAATCACCTTTGACCCATCAAATACGTTCAGCAGGCATTGCTCAGACGTGAAAGTAAGAGCAAATCGTATTCTAGGCTTGCTTAAACGTCACTTTATAACAAGGGATTGTGAGATCTGGGCCAAGTTGTTCAAGACCTACGTCCGGCCCTTGTTGGAATTTGGCACCCAAGTGTGGTGTCCAGTTTTAAAGAAAGATATTCGTGCGATTGAGTCTGTGCAGAGGCGGGGAACAAAAGTGCCGGGCAAGTGCAGAGACCTGCCATATCACGACAGACTAGAAACACTAGGCTTGGTATCCTTGGAAAAGCGAAGAATTGAACTGGACTTAGTTCTTGCTCACAAACTCTTCCCTGAGAAGGTGATTTTATTTCGGTGGAATTCGGAGGATCTCCTCTTTTCTCTTGGAGACATTGCCGTCCATCCATTCAACACGAGAAGCACGTCCCAAAACTTACCAAAAGTGGATAATTTCAACTTGAGGTGTCGTGGCCATTGCTTTGCCATTCGTGTCAAAACGTATTGGAATGCGTTGCCGTTGGAACTTCGACAGACGTCCTCCTGTACCTCCTTCAAGACGGCCTTGAAGAAGCTGGATTTCTGTTCCTTCCGAGTCTTGATTTGACGCCGCACACAAGAAGGGCCACCAATGCCTCAATTCAGTCGACTGGTGTTCTTAATTAGTTTCATAATCCTCTCCTCTCTTGTTTCCCTGTTCTTCTCTAGCCTATACCCTCTATACACTCTATGTGTTATGGGTGGCCATGCAATAAACAATGATAGACAATAAACATTGCTTTTCGTTTGGTTTTCAACTCCTTGAACTAAGGGCGATTTTGCAAAGGCCATAAAACATTGTTGTCATTATCGAGATCCTCAGATGTCTGATAGTTTTCCACATGATAGGTAATGATTTGAAGGGCTCTTGTCTCGTACTACATATAGACAAACATATAGTCTAATGAATGGCTTGAAGGAGTAAATAGTGGTTGTTGGGGGAATCAATATCCAATGATGAGACTGTCTGAAAGTGAGGGGCAATCTTGGATTGTCAATCTTACTTTGGTAGGCCGAATTATTCTTGTACTGCATTGAGGTAATCAAAGTTAGATGTTGCGAGGGTCATAAGAGTATTCCTATGTTTCATTCAAACCTGTCAGTCCTCATCCATCAACAAAAATAAATCATGATATTCCTCGTTCTTCCCGCACTCTGGTGCGATGAATGATTATGTAGGACTGAGTCTTTGTTTCTAAAAAAGAGTTTTAAATTTATTTTGGTTCATACCCCAAAAGCCTTTCTCAAGTATTGTGTTCAACGACAACTTAGGGCCAAGTTCACAATTGGTTATTTTCCCATCCGAATAATGAAGGACGAACTCGCAGATGAGCTCGTCCACCATGAATAAAGATGAGAGTAGATTTATGGCCTGAATTTTCGAGGCCACCCACTCGCCTGGCCATGGTGTAATTATTCATTTGGGCGCTCGGTTTGGGCGTCAATGTCTCTATGTAAGCCTCATCATCTCTCCACGGGTGTGATTCTTTGCATTATCAGAGTTGTACTGCCGACCTTATTAAGGCCTAATGATTCTCGGGGTTGAGGGTAGAGAAGAAGCACTCTTGATATTGCGACCCCAGGGCGGTCGAGTACGAGTCCTTTAAGCAGGTATGATTACACATTCGTAGTCTGGTATAAAAAAGGTTTAATTTTGAGAGAAAGAGAGTGTTGAATATACATTAGGAGAGTTTAAGTCAGATAGGTCGTTGTAGCCAAGTTAGTGTAGATCTGATAGGTCTAATCACTTTTAGACAGAACTTTTTGTGCCTTAAAAATGGGATATTGATGTCACATCTTCCCATTAAATATATTTCAATGTCTTCTGTATTTGGGGTGGACCTTGGTTTTTATAATCAGAGGTAAGCATTATCGCTTTAGCACTCTAACCGTTTTACCTCTATGACCTGGCAATTGCGAGTGATCACTCAGTCGCCATGGGAACATTCAGTGCAAAGCCCTGCTATTAACTTAGTTTTGAGGATGTTACAACATATCAACATGTAAAGATTATATATCACTTTCTTAACCAATGCTTCGTTCACAGTGATACCATTCTTGGATCTCCAATAATAGGAACAATAAGGGAGAACGAGGGAGGTCCAAAGCTCAAATCGGTTTGAATGGAACATGATAGATGGCCTGCTCTTCCCATGAAAAACTAGTTGCCTTCGCATAAACGACAGAAGCCTCGTTTTGCCAGCGTTTCCAAGAAGGACCATGTTCAATCTTTGTCAGTTCTTTGTGGAACCCCAGATTTCCGAACCAATGATGGGAAGAGGTGTAATTCCATGAGCTATCATTCGTAGTTGTGCGCCTAGTTCAATATTTGTTTTCAGATATTCCATACTGAAATTTTCAATGAGTATTTGTTCCTTCTCTCCAAAGAAGACCACAGCAGCGTTTACAGTTCAAATGGAACAAAGTTTTAGACCCTTGATGTTGAGTGATAGTTGAAGACCAGGAAGTTAAGAGTAGCGTTCTTGACCATGACCCGTCACATTTCGTCATGTTTAACACGAACACCTCATGAGACCCTCATAAAACTGCCGCATTATGCACGGCCTACATATTCCTCTTTATTATCTCGAGCGTTATCTTGTTCCCTGGTGAATAGGTAAATAAGCTCCACCATGGGCGTATGGATGTGCTCCATAAACTGATATGGACTTCTTTTTATATCATTGGCTCACTGCAAAACTGTATTTTCTGCTTCGTGATGGAGGGGCTCCCGTCTGGCACTTCCAATTCGCAAGATGTTGATTGAGAGTGATGGGTGGATGGAGGTTTCGGCTTTGCATCCTTTCGAGGTCCTGCTTCCAGGCGATCCTCTCTCTTCCTCTCGATCGCTCTCAGCTTCCACCTCTGGCAGCATCCAAGTGCTGTGACGGTGCTCGAGTACTGCCAAACTGGCTGATGATTCCGTTCCACAAGTCTCACCCTCAGCTGAAAGTCAACCTCAAGAGCAATTCCCAATACGAGGCATACAGAATTTTGAACCCCTCGAAAGGCCTCCTGGAACCGGGGATCAAAGCGGAACGAAAACAGCTGCTTCCATGGATCCAGCTCAAGTAGATGATAAAGACGAAAGGAGAGGAACACGAACACGAGGCTTCAGAGTCGAGGAAAAGAATGCAGGTCTCATGGAACGACTAAACCTAGCCAAGGACGACGTTATCACTGGACAGAGACGGTAGGGTGGGGGAAACGTAACTTTTATCCAAATCAACCAAATGTATTTTCCTTCAGACAAGTTCGACTTTAGTTGACTCAAAAAGCGCTCGTCAATTTTGACTTCAATTGAACGAATGCGTCAAAAGCAATGAGCTCTTGAAGTTCAGTACAACGTGGGCACAAAATGACTTGGTTAGCACCACCTTGGTAAGATCTTAGCAACGTAGTGCTAGCTCATTCAATTTGTGCCTTCACTGGTCTGAGTTTGAAATGCTCACAACTTTTGACACAGACGTTCGTTTGATATCAAAACTGGATAATGCTTTCTGAGGCTACATTTGAGTCAAGCCGTGCGAAGAGAAATGAATTTGATTGATTGGAATTAGAATCAGCCATTTTCCCCCACCACCGTCGGTGTCCTGTGGTAAAGTCGTCCTTGACCCAGCGAACAGGAAGTCGTCGGCTTACCAGCCAGCCCGATTCCAAAACAGAAAGAAGGACAGCATGAGAGAGATCGAGAGAGAGAGAGAACAGAGTTCGTTGGTGGGAATGTTGTTGTTCCTCGACAATTTTGTGGCGAGGCGCAGCAGGAATAAGCGCATGAAAAGAACGGACACGGAGGGTCCACAAAGGAGTGCGAGTGAGTGTTCCCCTGTTTCACGACTTGTGTGATCATCACCCAAGGCTCCAGAGGTGACACCATAGACCACCAGCTCAAGTATTTCCACCATCAGTTTCAGCGAAGCCGTTTGGGTGAGAAGTGACTGGAAAATATCACAGTGGTCACCAATACCAACTAACATTCATTAGCATACGATTATCGCCATTATCGTCTTCGTTCTTGTAGAGACATAAGGCAGACATTTTTTAGTCACACTGAGCAGTCTCCTTAAAATAACCAGAGAGAGTGTCTCCTTCCTGAACGTGCGCCATTCAGTAGTTAGTGATATTCTGGCGGAACACTCGTTTTCGTGAACCACATCTTCGCCTATTCCCGTTTCCATTCGGACGTCATGTGCCACATTGAGTGCGACTCGACTCGATTATCAATATCGTTCTATCAATTTAGAATAGACGGTCCATGGAATGCATCACAAGGTGGATCTGAATGATAAATCACATGGGAACGTTTGAAGACGTAAGCTCCCCCAATGAAAGATCACTTCCCCTCTAAACTCTCGGACTGGAAATGGCACTAAAAAGTTGAATGGGTCTGAGGTTCTAACCGCATCAAATTGTTCGCGGTTGATACATAAGTTATGGCGGTGGAACAAGATTGACGAGCACGGTTCCACTTGCCACGAGGCTCACAAGAACAGAGCGCCAGAAAGTTTCTGATTGCCAGAGAGGATGGGAGAAGCAAAGATGTGCTTGACGACCACAAACAACAATCGCATTAGTAGATTTCTAGGTTTATACTTACTCTATCCAGTTATCCATATCCGTAATTGGCTGCCACTTTACTATTGGCCTTGAAGCCCAAAGGTCGACGTATGACTGGCTCATGCCCATAGGCTGTCTAATGATATAGCTTTGCCATAGGCTCTCTCATCATCACGTGAAGAGGGGATTTCCAACTGATGGGTTTTTGTCCAAGAATTGTCCAGAGTAGCCATTCAATCGAAATGTAATGCAATATTATGAAGCTTAGTTATTGTTGAAGCTTTTAAACTCGCTTTTAGTGCAATGAACCTTTTCACATGGAACGAATCGTGGTGTTCTTTCAACGATTTGTCTACAAAAAGAGAAATGGAAAAAACTGATCCCAGTGGAACAAATTAGAAAAGCTCTTAAGATAGGAAGTTATGTCAGAACATGCACTTCCAATGTACGTCGTACTTACCTTGAAGTATATTCTATGATCATGATTTAGATGGCCTATTGGTGTATCTTATCTTCCTTTTATGGCTTACAGAGAATTTGATTAATTTGAGAGAGTCATGCAAGAACAATTTGAAACTTTCTCCGTTGGATCTTAGTCCAAGCTTTAAGTCAAGGTCAGAACAAAATTGTCTGACCAAGGCCATGGCTTAAACAAGATTAACCGAGTGTAATTTCCAAAGTTGTAAAAGTCCAAGAGGACTGCAAAGTTTGGAGAAAATCTTATTGGCCTGTTAAGAACCAGTCGAGCGGAGTTAGTGGACCAAATTTCAAATACGTCTACTCACTTTCAAAATGTCCTTCATGAAATGCCTAGTAATGTAGACCAATTTGAGTCCTCGAAACGAAAAAAACCCCTTCGTTTCGACGTTTTTTGTCAGCTTGCATGAATAGTGGGTTGCGACATGGTGGTTGGCTTTGTCAAAGTCTTTTCCGATTTGCTACATCTGATACTAGCAGAATGCGATGGTAGCACAGTCAGACCTCATAAAATTTCAAATACGTCTACTCACTTTCAAAATGTCCTTCATGAAATGCCTAGTAATGTAGACCAATTTGAGTCCTCGAAACGAAAAAAAACCCTTCGTTTCGACGTTTTTTGTCAGCTTGCATGAATAGTGGGTTGCGACATGGTGGTTGGCTTTGTCAAAGTCTTTTCCGATTTGCTACATCTGATACTAGCAGAATGCGATGGTAGCACAGTCAGACCTCATAAAATGCACCTGTGCAAATACCCCCATTGTTCGATGAATATGAAACATATGAATAACGCGAGGTTGGCAGGATGAATTCACAAACAGACCCTCAGCCATTTTGCCGCAATTTTTTGCTTGACGTCACAGAACCTTCTCCTGGCCATTTTATTCCTATCACGAAAGTTAATCCAGACCAAGCCAAGTAAGCACAGTTCAACTCCCCAACGATCGTCCAGATTAATGCAAGGCCACAAGAGGTCATTGTTGTTTCATTCATTGCTCTGAAGGGAAATGGAATCAGTTGGCGCACGTAGAGGCAACTGTAGATTAGGGCCGGGTAATGTTGATTGTTAATTGAAACAAACGAGGCCTTTGCAAGCGGAGGTGACCAAAGGCGTATGCTTTCCCTACGGATGGATGGAAATCTTTGCTTCTTTCGGAGTCATCTTGCTTAATGCTTCGCCGTTAGTGTCGCTACAACAACAACAACAGCAATGAATGAAGACCAGAGCTCTGTGCCAAGTCTCGTTTTGATACACCAACATGACATGATGCCAATTCGAGTAGTACCAAGGCAAAAAAGCATTACGAGTCTAATGACCAATGGCTTTGGGAGATCTCGAATGAAAAAAAACCCTAGCTTCAGAAGGAGAGAGTAAAATGCTCAAGGATCATCAAAGGCAATAAAAGAAAAGCGTTCCACCGCACGATTGCCCGCCCGTCCGGTTGAAATTACACTTCACAAAACAGTTGGCCGTGGTGCGGTTCCTTGGGATCCAATCGTGTTGCAAAAAATGGCCTTGTCGCTTTTTTATGGTCCAGGGACCTCAAAGGCTTGTCCGGTCTTTTTTTGGATCCCAAACATGTGCCATTTCAATTCTCAGAGAACCGGCCACATGAGCAAACATTTGTGTGATGAACGGACCATGTAATTCTTTCAGGAACAATGTGTAACTTTTCACTCTCGATCCTGTCGTGAAACAGAGGATGGCGGCAACGTAAACAAAAACTTGGCCTTTTTCTTTGGAGAACCATAAATATTGATGCAACACTTTTCGTTGCCTTCTGTGTGGGTGGGGGGCCAGGATGGATTTTTTTGTATTATAAACGCTAAAAGCACCGAAGTGGAAAGCAGAAGAGACTAAAACAATTTGAGGGATTAATTTTTTATTGCATATGCCTGACTCCTCGAGTATTTGCTTCTAAAATAACGCTTCTCTTAAAACTACTAGTTCTATCTGTCATCGCTATAAGACGAGACTGAAGAGTTTGTGAGACAGATTGAACCAAATATCCATCGTCTGACATTTTGAATGATCATTTCTTTTTATCACTAGAAATCATTTTTTTGCCTTATCCCCTTGATTGGATTGAAAAGTTCAACCTATGAATTGATCCGTTTTGAACGTAAAGTAAGT
>NC_081446.1:13412249-13445547 GCF_007210705.1 Tigriopus californicus
GTAGCAACCACAATGTGTGGCAATAACATTTTCAATGCATTTTTGACAAGCTCGAAACGGAATTGAAAACGCCAACGTCATAAATTATCACTCATGTCTTGAATTTCATTTCCCCACGGGCGGGTTGGGTTGGCCTTGAAGGTGTTGGCGGTAAACAATTTAACATTGCCTTCTTTCCACAATCAATGCAATGTCTCATGAAGGCTATTGAAGAAAACGCTTGGGGGTCTCTTCACGTTCACGAATGCGCGAGAACGAATGCTAAAATTTATTTAGCTAAAGGACTGTCGAGGGATTGGAAAATCGCGTTTTTTGAGCGTGGCTATAACCTGAAGGTCTACCTCGTGCGTCATCAAGGGTGGAAAAGGCCCCGGCGAAAATCATTTGAAGGACTTTGAATGCAGGTGTCAATAACACCCACGGAAGGGAACAAAGCGAATCCGATAGCTATTACCCAATTGAAGCACCAAGCAATTGTGTTCGAACAAACGCAAAATTGGTCATACTATTTCATTCATTGGTAGGTATGTTGGTTCCGTGCAATTTCACAACTTAAATGGATGACTGAACTGCCGTTTATACAACACAAACGCATATTTATCGCCGATTGATCAAATGTTGAAAAGAATTCTCTCTATGAATGAGAAGGGCCGTTGCTCATAAATCATTCGAGTCGGGTGCAATTTTTGAATTCCCTCACTTAAAAGAGTCGTGGATGCATTGCTTTCTTTTAGATTTAGTATTAAAGATAACGGAACATCAAGTAACTATGATATTGATTCATATCCCGAAACGCCGTTAATATCCTTTCCGTAGTTGAGAACAAATCGGAAAGTGCCTGAAACTGGAGCGAGCACAACCAAAATCACCGAAAATGCCATCCCCCGATTACCCAACGGCATATTTGCCCTTCAACGAAGTTGAATGGGGATTATCGGAGCACTCTAAAATGGTTGAAGGGCATTATTCGTGAGAGCTCCTTCCGTATTATTTTTGGCAGCACCCAATCCTGAACCAATTGAAGGCCAGCCATGTTGCACCATTCCTAGAAATGTTCTCAAACCACCAAAAAATTGGGGAAAGTTTCCAGGTTATAAACGAGTATCGGGTTTCTTCACATCCATGACTATTCGTGGAACGGGGCGCTTAAAACAGTTAGGAGATGCCGGGTGAAAAAGGAAACAAATCGAATTTCCAATGGAGCAGCCTTCGCCGGCCTTTACCTCACCGCCAACTTGAAGCGACGGGCTTGAAGATTGATGTTTGTACAACGTCAGCAGTATCTACAGTTCTATACTGGTTTGCTTTGCGGTTAGTGTTCGCGTGTTTCAGGGTGACGGTCATTAGAGGTGAAAACGGATGATGAACGGTAAAAGTTGCAACGTGACGCCGAGGCAAAAAAGGCCAGAAAGAAAAACAAACTTGTAGGTGCGAAGGAACAACTGGCCCTCAGACCACGAGCTTCGAGCTTCGAGCTTCCAGTCACTGTCGAGATTTATGGCAATGCAAAAAGAAAGAAAAAAAAAGATCGGGGAGTGATGAACCGAATTGTTATGACATTCTCCACGAATTGACGCGAGCCTCTCGCCCAAATGCCAAATGCCAAATTGTTAGAGTGTCGGGAGAGGGGCCTTCTGGCAATGTCACCAATGTCAGATGCAACGTTGACTTTCTTTTCTTACGAGGACTGTAACCAGCCATCCATCTATCCACCACATTGAGTGAGGACGGAAGCTTCATATTGATTTGTCCCTTTCTCCCTTATGACCTCAAACTGAGTGGGATCTCGATGAACACTTCGTTTAGGTCAAGCCTTGAAAAATCTTGTTTCCTAATATCACCAGAAACCAAAAGAAATGTCCTTTATCAATGTCGCTTTACATTGATAATGTGATCGATGAAGGGCATGATGATCGAAAAAGATATGGGAACACTTTGCGTCGATAACCAGCCCTATTCAAGTTTACCACTCATGTGGGACATTCGAATGGAGCGGCATTTGAGTTATTAATGGCCGGGATTTTCGAGAGAGAGCTTTGAAAGGCCGTCGCAATTTCTTATGGATCGACGAGAGACACCAGATTTCCTTGACCGTGACACGCCGCTTGTCGAACATTGTAAATGTAGACCCAGTCAAGAAAATAGAATTTCACATCCCACGTGAGTAAACACTTCTCACTTAATTGATGGCTACACTTGCAAGGCAAAAGGAAAAAGATCATAAGATATGATGAGTTCAGAAGGAGAAGGGGCAGATGTTCGGAAAGTATTGTTTCCGAGTCCTACCTTGACTGAGTGAAAACTCTTTTCTCTTGGAGTACAAACTGGGAAAGAAACCAATGTCAGACAGATGGCACCAGGTGCAGCAGTACACAAAAGCTATTACTATATTTGTGAAAGATCCAAGCAACTGTTGGATTGAATATGAAGAAGCTCATGTTTATTAATTGGACTCGAGGCGCCGGCGTTCACAAATACTCGGGTCTTTGGAAATAATGCGTGTGTTCTTTGAAAGAGAGCTCTTTTTGATATATATTTCCCTTTTTATGGGAGTTCGTGGTCGACGTTAATAATGAACGATGGTTGTCAGTTTGAAAGGCCCTGGGGTTTGAAAGAAATTGACGGACAGGTCCAAGACATGAGACCTTAAACAAGGGGAGATGGTGGGCTCTAATAATAACTTCCCTGTTTGTATGGGTGTTAGCTAGCTGTGCTAACGGTGTACACACACAATGCACTCCAAACGAGATAGTTGGACAACTAATTTCATGCGACTCGCTGAGTCCATTCTCTAGTCTCTCGTGGGGGTAAGGGAGTCTTGGAAAAAAGTAACAAAAGGGGATCAGAACAAAGAAAAAGTACCCTCATTTAAAAAGGCCTACTCGTCTCAGGCCGCGGGCTTCATTTGTAACACGCATGGACACTCCTTCCCACAATACCACGACCTCTGGAGAACTCGGAACTGACTGACGCTCGAAAGTGGAAAAGCACCCAGGAACGAAGACGGAAGGAACGAGAGCATCCAGTATTTTGAATGTATGTACTACTAAAGTAGAAAGATGGGTTGGAGCTGGCCAGAATGGGAGCAAGTCCAAACTTTCCCACAAAGCCATCACGCCTACCAATGAGAGGGAGGATCTGCAACCAAGTATACGAAATGTGATTTGGCGAGGAGCTAGCAGCATACTACACCACGTGAAGGGTACATGTGAAGGGCTACTGGTGCCATTGCCCATTAAGACCACCCATTGTGATCGTTTGGAGGCACATGAACTTGAGTATTGGTTCCAGTTCTCACTACTGCTGGTCCATCTTGATGTGGAGCAGACATCTTGCATTGCAAGCTTTGGTGTCATGTTGATCTCAGGCAAGTGGAGATGTGTTATACGTAGGTACACCAGTTGATGAAATTATTTTTTCTAGAAAATACAATCGAAAGATGGATGGGAATGGACTGGACCATTAACCAAACTTGAAAAGTCACTAGTGAACGGAACTGGGCTTAAAAGTCCTGCTTTTGATAAATTTTGATAAAAAGGATCTTGGATTATATGCATGAAAGTTTAAATGTGCGCTTGCAATGAGGATGAAATTTCTCCCCATAGGTTGGTCTCATAAAGTGGTAAAGTTTGAAATTGTGTTGGTCCCCTTGTTCTCATTGAGCCATTTGTCTCAAACTCGTTCCATAGCTAAGCAATACGATTTCAGCCCAAGTTAATCCGCATAAACACCACTGCAGTTTTTAAGGCCATTTCTTCAGTCGTATCAGACCATTGGGAAAATTGCAATAGTGCAGATGAAACGATTCCAGCACGTTGCGTATTGTAATGAATGAGGCAGCTGACATGAATTGGCTCTCTAAATTTCCTCTCAATGACTTGAAGGCTCTACTAGCCTTATTTCTGCCTTGCCAGGAATTTAAATTTATTTCGAGTCTCCGCTTCTCAGTTGGGAATCTCCGCGGGAGAGAAGCGTGGGAAATTTTATTTCCAATAGAGTTAAGGATTTATATTCGTCAAGAGAAAATGCCTAGACAAAGATGTCTTGATTCAGGCATAAAACTATGGACTTTGTTAAGGTGCGTCAATAAAAAAAAACTTGGGGAAATAAAGTTTGGAATCCAATTTTTACGACTAACAAGTGGAACGATAACTCAACAAACTTTTGAAGAACATACATAGTTCAATTAACAACTTTTTCGGCAATTGTGCAACTTTTCCAATAATCATTCAGAGTTCAGACTCAACCTGGGACGAAATTTGACTATTGCGTCCCACTCAGACCCTCACTTACCATACACATTATCAACCTCGTGTTGAGAAAGTTAAAACATGAAATGGCTTTAAATCTTCTCATTCTTCCCTGTTGCTTGTCTTTTGTTTTAGAGTTCCCGCCACAAAACAGATCTTGCTTAAACCGACTCCGGATCAAGGAAACAATCGTTCCTTGCTTGTATCGTTATGAAGGTCTTCTTGCTTTTATCCTCATATTCGCAAAGTGTAACTTCCCCTGACGTTATCTAAAGATATGACTTATTTCCAATTTGGGCCTTGTTATTTCGACTATTGGCAGCATTTGTTTACATTAGTGGTAATACATGCTTTGGAACGCGATATAAGGAAGACCAGGTCCTTTCCCTATGGCGTTCTTTAGTACATATTAGGTTTTTTCATCTGAATAATATATGGCAAACCATAATTGGATATTAGAGTAGCTTTTATTCCTCGGATTCATGCCTAGACTATCGATTCTTAAAAGACCAAAAGGAGATTAGCATTCATCAAACCAATGGTAAATGAAACATTTAATGACCAGTACATGCAATGACTGAAGGAAGTCTTCCACCTTTAAGACGTCGTCCTTGAACTATTGTAGTGATAGCAGACGTGGTGGAAATGAGAGCAAAAAGATATGTGATTTAAAACTCGATAACCTCAGAGGATCAATATTTTCTGGGAATGTTCGATGGCAAATCGCGCTTCTTGGTGATTAGAATTGACCAAATCATTTTCCGTTCCATCAGGCATCAAGTTCTCAAGATTTGGAAATTCTTGCAAACGACACTAACTAGCACCCGGATAGTTTTTTTTTGATCTGGGAAGCTCAGAGATGTCTGATTGGAAAGTTGCCGTTTTCGATTCGATTCCGGGTCGAGAATGGTCGATGGAACTTGAGAGGCAGATTCTATAATCGAATGTTTGGTCACTCGGAAGAAAGACTCTTGGATATGAAAGATGCGACGGGAAACTTCCCCTCGCAAAAGTAACTCTCATATGCTGAGCTTGTTGGAGATTGGATTACATTCTCATCAGGGTTGCCATCCACGTTCTATTCTGGGACGGAGAGGAAAGCTGGCACGCATCTCCCTTAGGAAATTGAAGATCCTCAAACACTCTGGGAGCAGATCAATTGCGACGACTGAAATCGATTGAGTGAGTGAGCAAGTAAGCTAGCTATTGAGTGAGTGAATGAATGTACTAACTAAAATATCCTTCTCCATCCCAAAATGGTGTGCTAGCTAGCACGTCTTGTTGTTCCTCTTTGCCTGTTTGAAACCATCACGGACGTCACGTTTTCCCACAAGCTAAAAGTCCAGTGTCGCCATATGTTCATGACTGTATGACCTCTATTGAAAAGGGACCGTCTCCATCTGCGAGTGACAGGTCTCCAATGGGCCTAATCAAAGGAATCAAATCCAAAGTAATTGACCGTATCCACACGTTCAAGGTTCTTCTTTCAGATGACCCTTAAGAGTAGTCACCAACATGTGAGAGGCTCCAGATTTTGTATTACAATTATATGGGACTTTGTCCGTCAGGTTTATGAGGTTCATTTCTGGTCCCAAGTTGGTCGATTGAGCAATCCTGACTCTTGAGAAGCTTCCGTTTTACTTCTTGGTGTACTAAAATAATATGACCACGATGAATTTTGCCTGGATAGTAAAGTCTTTCTCGTTTTCCCCACTTTCAGGTTGAGCTTGATAATCCCAAAGGATTTGGAGAGGGATTCCTTATCTACTGAGAATTGGAATCAGCCTACGAGTGTGATCGCAAAATGCCATCCAGCTCAAGCCTCAAAGACGTTTTAGACTAAATACTTCAAACTTGTCCTTGGAAACATCTGACGCTTAAGTGCAAGATCTCCAGAATCGGCAGAGGCTCCCATTTTCAGATTCAAGGGTACCTAGAAATCAAACTATTCAATTTATCTTGGTTCAAACTCGATGAAGTCCTGACTGAACTGGGTATTTATTGGCGGCAATTCTGATCTTCAAATCCTGGCCAATCCTCCTTGAACAAAGCCTTTGTTTGGGATGTTCCGGATCAAAGGTGCCATGCGCTACTACCGCCTTTGGATCTACACCTGTAATGCAGGTAGGAAATGACTGCTCTGCATCCTTAAAATTCAATGCTACATTTTCATTTGCAAGGGAATGTTTTTTAAAGTAGGCTAATTCAATTCTCATCACTTTTTCTGTTTCTACTGTACATTACGATTTACTTATTTCAATACTTTTTAGGGGCATTGTTACGATATGTTTTGAAATGTGGCTTGGAAGTACTTGTCACTGTCTTAAGATATATATTGAACGAATGGCCTTTAAACTGATTTTGTAGGAGCTTAAATATAACTGTTAAAGCGTAAAACAAATTACGAATATAAATACTAAACTATGCCATTTACAGTAAGCGAAAGACCCAAAATTTAGCATTTTAAACGAGAAAATCAGTAATGGACTCAAAAGGTTCATAATTAATGAAAAACAGATAAACGAATAAAAAGATATAGAAACGATAAAACAGTGTTGTTAATTTTTCACTTTTCCCTAAGGTGGGAAAATATAACCATTGGCTCCTCCATTACCATTCCCAATCTTTATTTAAAAAACGGCCAACATTCCTTTCAACAAGTGACCGTTCAAATTATAAACGCGCCGACTCGCGGCCTCGATACACTTGATCAATCATGATCCTTTCGAGGATCCATTTTCCAGATTGAGTCGAGTCATTTTTATGAGCTCGAACGAGTTCGTTGGTTATGGTGTCTCACGGCCAAAGAGTGAACGTCCGACAACCAACATGCCCAGAGAGGCAAGGAGCCAATGAAGGATCGAAGACTTACAACCATCAGCGCCCCCAAAATGAGCGTGTCAGATCCAATTGCCTAAATTGAGCAACAAGGTGCTTTGGTAATAGAACACGGCGACCCAAAGTAAACACTTCAAACGGAGGCTAACGCTCCCAACATGGCATAATAAACGATGGCCTCCAAACGGCTTTCCTAAATTGAAATAAATACAACCGTATAACTCGGTTCTCTCGAAACCAGGGAGTACAAAAAGACGTGTTTAAAAAAAAAAAATAACCTCCATGGCACATGAGAGAGGGTATAGTGCCATAACCCTTTCAACTCGTTCCCTTTGTCTGATGGATGCCTCGCATATATCTACTTCAGATGATTGGGCAATATGTACTCTTGGTCCACTTTCCACCTGGCTATCCCGAAAATCTGACGATGACAACGATTATTGGAGTTGAGAGAGGTTTGTGCTGGAGGGGGCCAAAACCAACAAAAGGTCCAAAGTCTCGTGAAAGTAGAGTAAAGTAGGAGAGTCCTTATGGCCCTAACTCGTTCGACCAGTTGGTCCAAGGTTGTTCCAATGGGTCCACTTTAAGACCCTCGTCACAATTGTACTCCAACGTCCTTGGACAATCAAGCACCTGGGTGACCAAAGACATTGAGGTATTACTTTCTCTTCAGTTTTTTGTCTTGCTTAAACAGGCAAATTCGTTACGGGTCATTCATTTTTCCTCGTAATACAAACGGGACACGCCATTCTTCACTGAGAGGTCCCATGGGACATTAGAAGTGATTTTTAAAGGCCAGGAATAAACCAATCACAAAAACTCAAGCCTCTTATCGAATTATAATGCTACCTTTCTCGTGTTTGGTAAAACACAAATGCAGTGAAATTCCTATATTAGTTAACCTATGTATTTCTCAAGAAATCGTCATGTGACTGACCATTTGAGGTTCTAAATTCTTTTCAGAGTGTTTTGTTCAATAAATGCATTGCCCTTATTTTTGGTGGATGGTATTTTGAGACACTTCAAATAGTTTCATGCCTTAAAATACGAACAGAAATTGAACTCACACAGACACAGAAAATAATGGAGAGAATGCAATTAAAGTCTGAATCGAAAATGCAACGCATTATGTGTCGATCCAATGTGTCTGGAGGGTCTTCATTCGGGAAGGCCTAGATTCCCGGGGCCCCAATGACTCCCTACGATGCCAAACAAAAAATGACCATGAAGCGATCGCAACATTAATCAAAACCAGCTTTTCTGCTATTCTCCGTTTTCAGAAATACATCAAAACTTAAAGTCTTAAGCCCAGGGAAATAACACTACCATTCTTGGTTCTTGCGAATCTCTACTCAAACAAAAGAGTTTACTGACTGTCTCTAGCATCTTTGATGACTTGTTCATCCTTTTTTTTAGACTCGGTATCCTTTGTTTTATATGTACAATAAAAAATGCCTTCAAGTCGAGGTTATTTGTAGCCTTCCCTTTTGTGTTCCACTTGAAACTATGTTGCTTACTTCGTATTTGGTCTTTACGACAGACTAACCAAAGGTTTGTCGTATGCTTTTTCTCTCCAAGGAATGGAGGCCGCCATTAGAACTGATCACGTTGAAGAGTCTCAAAGCTCCACCTCAATTTCTTTTTCCTCTTTCGTCGTGCCATTATTAATGTTTGCTTTTCTTAACGTCGACAGAATGGCGCATGTACATTACCCAGTGCGTATAATTTACTGTATGTACAGCATATTGGTTGCCGAGAACAACAAACAAGGATCCAATCAACCAGTTCCATTCAGTTAAAAATGGAACCAACGCCAAAGCAAAGTGTGCCCGGGTGAATTTTTCACACTTTTGAAGGTTGACTGAACTCCCATAATGGACAATTTGACACCTTGAAAACGGAAAACCAAGATGACATCCATTACTCCCTTAAGTTGGACCATTTGTGTGGAACCTTGAAGTTCACTTGGCTTTTCAGCCTTCATGTTTGAGGAAAGCTCGAAGAGTCAGCTAAGAAGTACTTTTGGCCTCACTTCGCGGAAACCGACGGTAGGAAAAAGGTTCCACACGGAAGAGAATCGATTTTTGTTCCAAACAACCTACAAGAGGTGCCCTCGGGAAGTCTGACTAGCGCCAACGGATAGACGAGTAAATCATGGACAACATAGGGAAGAATATTTATCTGACAGATTTTCGATGGCCACTAGCCAATAATTTCCAAGTTGTTCGGCAACATGAACCAAGCTTCCGGTCGACTTACTGCAGTCGAATGTCAGCTCAGATTCTCATTCTAATCACGATCCCAAACAACTCTCTCGGGAAGTCAGGAAAGTGAAAAAAATCTGATAGTTTTGCCCGAGGAAAGTTTATTAAGATTCGTGTTGCCTGAAGCCAACAGATCTGAGCACTCGACATATAACAAAGGCTGTTTGTGAAATATGGCTCTCTAACCTTGTTCGCTTCCAAATGTAATCTGACCATGCTGTTGGTTCATTCGTTAATTAATCCTGGTGTGCAGTTTATTCTGGGCTTCCCATGTTCCATTTAGCTCGGGTTCCATTTAACAGAATGGCTTATAGGTAATGTGAGACCATCGCAAAGGTCCAGTTTCTGATCCAACTTCGAATATAATGGAACACGATAGAGAAAGTTAGCTCCAATCCTCGGTGACAGCCTAACTGCCTCCTGATCGTCATGGGTCTCTCTTTGGAATTGAACCAATTGTGGACTTTATATTCTGCGATTGGGCTCTCCTCGGTCGTTCCATCTCTCCGATTTGGCATTGATTACCTTCCAATCCAAGGAAATGCTTAAGGACTGACCGCCTTTAAAATCATTCAAAAAAGACGAACGACTATTTCAGGCTCCAGTTTGCGGTCCAAAATGAAAAAGTTCGAGCAATGCATTACTACTATAAGGGTCGATTTCTTTGAGCAAGGCCTGGACATGTTGTGGGCGGACATTAGTGGACAATGGGGAGAAGAGAGACTGATTGATTCATGGATGGTAGTATGGAAAAAGAGGCCGAATCGAAGCTAGGATTGGAGATTGCGGCACCGATGTGGCCGCCTTCTTTGTGCACACTTCAAAAGATCAGCCATGAATGGCTAATTCTCCATTAGTTGAGCGACTGCCACTGGCTGAATATGGGAATGGATTACTGCCGCCCAATTGGCCACAATGGAACTCCACCTCCTTTATCTCATTCTTCTTCATCCATCTTCCGCAAGAAGATCATTCTAACCTCTGCACAAAAGAAAGACCTTCACGAAATGTGATTCTGTGGAAGATCTGAAATTGGTGAGATCTTGAAGAAAATAAGACCGAAATGCTGAGAAAGTTGCACAAATAAAGTAGAATCTGCGATGATTTATCCGTAAAGTGTTAGTCATTGACATGTTGTAATTTGCAACAGTCTGTTTAAGCCGACAAGGTGGCGAATGTCTCTTTTGGGGTTATTTGCTCGTATTATGAGTTCATTGGCATTTCTCATTGAGCATGGACCTTTGAGTCAATAATTGCGAACTGCTATTAAGCTTCTCCTTTGAAGATAAAACCCTCGATAATTTGAGACATAGCTCTATTATATTTGTCTAAGACTACTGACAATAAAAAAAAACGACCAAAGTCTCCACAATAAAAAAGAATACCAACAAAAATAGCCGAAATCGTGCCCATGTCCATGTTCCCACGAGTAAGGAACCGTTTAAGCTTTGTTTGCCCAAAACATCCAATAGGCCATAATTTCAACCCGGCCTTCGTAGTCCACTTCCACCGAAAATGCCCACTGACATCAGCTTGGGCTTTCACTTCAAGAGATATGTATGCTCTGTCTGTAGTAGGTATTATTAAGCTCTTGCATCTTCGCTTTTTCAATCCCTTTTTTCCACTTGATAATATGCATACTTGCTTGCTTCTACATCCAGAGGCTGGAAAGAAAAAGGAAAGGCCAGGCAGGAAAATGGTTTGCATAAGGAAACCAGGCTCGGAATTTGAAATGAGGCTCTTTCCCTAGCCCAGGCTTCTTTCTCCCCCATGAACAGGGTCTGTGTGTCCTGTGGGGAGTTGAAATCTGGGCTATGTTTGCTTTGATTCATATTTCTATCTGGATATACCAAGGACTTAGCGTGAAAACCCAGATAAATCAAATGCCCTTTGAAAGAAGTAGTCCGCGAAAGTTTCAATTCACTTGCATGCCCATCCTGTGATTGGTTTTAATTTTCTTTTAAAAGTAGCAAGTGATTTTGATAATTCAGTCATAATGTCAGTGTTATCAAAAAGGTCTGTCGAGAAAAAGTCTCCTCTTTTTGATTCAGCCTTTTCTATGGAACAAATCGCTTCAAGTGTATTCTTTCAAGGCTTTCAAAGATAAGCAAAAACTGGGAGTGATGTTTGTGATTGTCATTGACATTCAAATTTCTAGTCACATAAACACCCCGTCATACACGGTTCGAGTGTTTTGCTCACGAAAGTACGAATACATAATTGCTTAGGCCGCCTTAATGTCACCAAGTTTTTTGCTAAATGCAAAGACAAAATTTTAATTTGAATTGATCGTCAAGATCCATAAACGAGAGTTTCCAAGATTATGATCTTACATTTTGCCTGGGAAGAAAATTGATAAAAGGAGTGAAAATCACTGTGATAAAGCCTGATTCTGGTCCAAGACAAAGATCAAATGTTTTACGCTTGTCATATTTCTCAAAATTGTCATGATTATGATAAAAAAGTGTAACGAATTTAGGCGATTATGTTTCTACTTTATTGTTGCCTTTAAACCCCAATGATTATGGCATGTTTGAAATACGGACAAAGCGAAGTATAATCAGTCCTTCCACAAATCCGTAATGGAGAGTTGGGTGTAAGAGCTATAACACTTAGTAAAAGTTAACGCGTTTTCTTTGCATTTAAACCCAAATTTGCTCTTGCTGAATAGGATCTAATCCAACTTGGTGGCATATGTTAACAAATTGGATGTCCGGCTTTACCTTGATTAAAGACCGGAAGCGGTTGGCCCGCTTCATTTTAGAATATCCAGTATATCTTTGAACACCTGATCTTGAAAGCAAGGGTTCAAGCATCCCATTAAAGAAACATATGTGTCAACAAATGCTCCAGTTCATGCTCAGAATTCAATTTTCTGAACATGTAAAAGACTAACTTGTTTAAGGCGCTTACCTCCAATAGTTTCGTCAAGTGTGTGTGAATCAAAACATTATCTTTTTTATGGGCCTTACTTACATCATTCCCTCAATTTAGAATGACAACCAATTTTACTAACTATCTTAGCAAGCCCAAACCGGACACATTTAGGATTTACAACCTCGTTTTTTCTTACTTTCTATTGCAGTGCTTTTCGTGAGTGTGATGGTGTTTTTGGGAACCTCCTTGTACGTGATCACAGACAATCGACGACAACTCATCTCATCAGTTCGATTGTATCAACCCTCGTTCCTCTATGCCTATCTGGCATTGTTCATGCAATCTGGTGTTGTACAGGTAAGACACTCAATGCCAAATTCTCTCTTCAAGCCCAATGGATCGTACAAATCTGATACCTTTCAATATGATGGATCCGTTGGGATCAACGTCACAGCAACTCAAATCAATCGAACGGGTGGTTAAGATGCCTCCTTTTAGTGTGTAAACCAGTGGCCTGTATCTTATTTTGTGCTAAATTCTGGAGAGTGCAGCTTTTTAAAGTCAAGTGGAACATGTTTCATCGCAATTTGGGATTAGTTCCCAAAAGAAGGTGAACGGTGTCACGTGGTCATTTGCTGCCCAAGAGCGATGATCATTTGGTATTTTTGTACTTTTAGAGAAAGTGCACGAGAACAATGTCCATTTTTTTCTCTCGCAGTTTGTTATTTTTTGTGCCCATTTATTTCTCATGGGACACGATTTACGAATAGTGGGAACCTTACTGTCAATTGATGCTTGGGCACTGATTGCGCTTTTTGAATGTATGTTAATCCTCAAAGTGCCACAAAAGGCAATGCCAAAAGCATACCACAATTTTCATGACAATCATTACCTGGATAAGGCGTGAGCATGGACCTCTTTTTAGACGATTATTGTGGATTAGGTTTGTTCAAACCATGCTAGAACTAAAAAAAGGCAAACTCAAAAACGCAGTACTTCAATGTACTTCAATCAACTCAGAGCCGGGAACCCCCTTGTTATTTCGTTGAAACACAATTAGAACTTCCAACAATGGGTAGTTGCTGTTTGTTTTTCCCATTGAATATTAGCGAACAGTGTCGTTTATGGTTGTTGTAATACCACGAAAATAGCCCAACAAATGAATGCTTTGCGAAATTTGCGTGGTTTGGCAAGACTACTTGTTTGGCGTCGTGTTTACCCTTTGCTATGAGTACATTGATCAATGATCATTGAGAGCTGCTCCAATGTTTGAGCTCTTCATCATGTTTATAGACATGAATCAACATTAAAGAGCACCAACAAATGCCAAATGAAATTGCGACGTTTCATTTGTATTTGGCGATGGCAAAGCACATGAAAGAGTAATCAATTTTATCTGAAACTGCGGTTTATTCTGGTGGGGGCTAATTGGCACGTTCCAATATTTTCATCTATTGCCCTTTTCGTTTAACGAGCACCAACCTTTGAACTTGGAATGTAAAGCTTGAATGATCTTTCATGCTTTCTAACGGCATAGGAAAATATTTCTTATTTTGTGAATGTGGCCGAATGAGATGTGGAAACTGATCGAGTCCGCTTAAGCCATCTTTCCGTCTCACAAAGAGTGGATTTGGTTCGTTTCCTGTGGAGTAATATAGCTTTCATTCTCTTAACGATTTGAAGAATGGAACATACTCATTGTAAAACTTTGGCGATCCGATTTCCTTGGCGCCGCTTTAACCTTTTTTGGCACCCTTTCTTGTGAGAACCTTGGATCTCAGAAATCGGCAAAACCTTCCATTTCTAAAATGTTTTCTAGATCTTACGTCGAGACATCAAAGTGAGGGCAATTTAAAATTGGCATATTTCTGGAACAGATCCCCATCTCCCAGTAACTGGAGAGTAGAAAAGAATGCGAGGATTTCCTTCCGCATCTCAAATGGATCTTTAAGGCCAGACTTGATCCACGGAACTTTGAGCTGGTAGATGGACTCGTCAAACGAAATTTGCTTCCACACCAAATTGGATTGAAGTTCTCAAAGTTCCGTTGAAGGTCCGTACTACTTAGTGTGCCAAAATTCGAGATGGAATGCCTTACATTTGGCACTATTGAGACCAAAGTAATTGTATAGTACGAGTTGACACGGTGGTTACACTGATTTAGAGTTTGCTCAAATGTCAAAACTTTTATTGACAATTTTAAGGACCAAGTGTGGAAAAAGAACATTCAGCTCAGATCAGTACATTAATCCACATATTAACATATATTTTCAAAAACATGAGCGGTAAATGTTACAAATACTTTTGATAGATTATTCCAATGAATTCATGTACAGCAATGTGGTAGAAGTTTAAATCAAGCACTTCAGTAATTTTATCACATTTGGTTCCAAAATACTCCGATCATATTTTTAAGCAATTGCCAAAAAAATCAATTTATCTTCTTGTAGTTCGAAAAACACAACAATAATTTCGTTTTCCACAGCACTTGGAAAAGAGCTGAAATTTGTTTATGATATTATATAAATCAAAACAAACACTTGCAATCGCATTTTCATTATTTTTCCACTCCAAATCTAGAAGTTTGACCAAACTATATTTGATTCATTAATTGCACAACTTAGTTTTTTACTTGAAACTTAGTAGTATAATTGTTCGTCCTACATGTAATATGAAATGCTATTCTCAAACTGCAATTCCTACATCTGCCACATCCATGTTTTTTGAAATCTCATGCCGATACAAATGAAGAGGAGTGATAATGTTGTTTTGCTTAGTTTAGGACATTAATATAGTTAATGTATTATTATTGTTCTGAGCCACTTCTAAAGAGGTTTTTTCCGTAAATTGTAGCTTTGGTTACTATAAGAAAGAAAAACGCAACTAGAACTGTTGGTATTTGAGCAAACACTTTATCAGAATTAAAACCACCGTGTAGAGAGAATGGATTCATGGCAGGATTAAGCTCTCACTCTGCACGTTGGATTGAAACGCACAATCACTCAACGACGCTGCGGGTCTATTATTTCTACGAGCCCAGAAAAGTGGCGCATGCTTATGTTTTGAGTTTCACAAATCCGCAGGTTCAGGTGCAGATGTCAGATATTGGGTGGAAATATGGGGAATGCTCAGTGGGAAAACTGCTGTTCGACTTTTCAGATTCAGCTCTCGTAGCGGAAATTCCAAACTGAGTTTCTTTTTCTTTTCTACTTTGAACAAGGCTCGTTCTGTTCCAAAGTCACAAAGTAAGGCCTTTGGCCTTTATCCAATATCAAAGTGACAAGGTGGCCTTCCTCGGAACCATTCTTCCTAATCTTGATTCTTCTTGGTAGAAATTAGAAAGGACCATGAACCCATCTGGAGGTTTCCTCTCGTGCTTTGCAACCTCTATCACGCTATTCTCTGATGACCTCGCTTCTTTTGGAAGGTAACTCGAGCCCACGAGGTTCAAACTTGTTCCACGAGAAAATACACTAAGGCCATGAATAATGAATGGTACATATGATTGCAAAGACGTTCCCTGCGCTCGGGTTTTGTTGACTAGCTTAATGTAAAATGTCTTGATTGCCTACCAAAAGTGCAAGCATGAAAGGCCCTGAAGCGAATTTGGCCGGAAATGTGAAACATCAGGTGAAATGCATGGCATATGGGTGGAAGTTTCCCTCAAATGCAGTTGCATTGGATCTGAAGGGCAGGCCAGATGTTCCAGGACCTCGGAAAACCCCCAAGGCTTCCGCTACAATCCTTTGGAGGAAATTCAGCTTCTTTGAGAGCAGTGGGGGATTCTCGAAATTTGACACCAGCTATTCCTGACATGTTTTCATCATGTTCAACATCCAAGATGGCGCGTTCGAGCGCAGGTTAGCTCATTGCATTTGATTTGAACATTTGTTACATTTTCCGTCCAACTACCTTATCTTCCTAGTTTCTGTAGGGAAGCTTGAAGCAACAAGATATTCCAAGTGAAATGCAAGTGGAAGAAGGTTATATTTTGCTTCTTTCATTACCTTTAGAACTCGATACTATTCGATGGCTGAATGTGTAGGAGCAAGTCTTGATAATGATTGCACTGCCAACTATAAATTCCCATAATTGACATTTGCTCATTACGTTTCATTCAAAAGGACTGACTGCCCGTCCTTTGCCATAATCATGCATTATTAAGCTTTCTCTTCTTTGAACTGATAAAGTTGGCTGGAAACACCCTTTGATTCCACAAACCCGTCCCATTTTGCTCAAAAAGGCCAAAAATCGAGCGATTGTCGACGGCTCTTCTTTGTTTTGTTATACAGTATAGCGAAGTTGTGAGAGAACAGAACTCAATGTCTGTTGCTCCCTTTTCAAATAACCTCCAAAAAGAGCGTTCGTTATCTCCTTGACAATGGGTTCCTTAATACCCAAATGCCTGGCAACGAGTTTGGCAACGCTCGCCAAGACACTTGAAAACAAGTTTCCCAAAACGTGTATTGCCGAAAGAAATGTCCAGAACAAACCAAAGATGTATGCGACGAATATTAAGTTGTTCCAAGCCGGCAGATATGTTCCATGCTTAAGCCATTCATCATGGGTTTCTGCCGACTTGATAACGGAAACCACTCTCTTCAGTTTATACACATGTTTCTTATTTTGGTCGCATACCCGTTTCTTTTGCCCTAGGGATTTTGTGGGTTGGACTGATCTTCTTGATCCGTTCTCTGTAGTACTTGATGGCAATGCATTGGACAATGGCATAGAAATGACAAGTTGGTTTTTTTTTGCCCCTCCCCCCTCCATCTTCTCAAGGGCATTTTTGCCATAAGTTTTCGTCTTGATGCCGACACATTTGGGTGCTTTGTTCGTTTCTATTTTCTTGGTCAGGGATCTCGCATGCTTTGAACGTGGTTCTTTCGAAAGGTTTGGAGGGTTTCCAACTTTCTTGTCTTTCAAAAAAATTCATTATGCCCTTTCCACTTGACAGTGTGCGGTTAAAATAGAATTGTAGAGCGATGACAGGCCCTGCCTGATTTGTGTCATTTCTCCAATATTTATTCCAAGAATATTGAATTCCTATTCCTACTTCTTGTGCTCCAAATTCATTCACCCAAAGAGGCAATCAGAAATTGAAAAGTAAGGGAAGAGGATTGTTGAAGACTTGGCAGGCAATATTGCCCCAAAATGTGCCAGTGGGCAAATTGTCGCAACGAGCAATAGAAGATCAGCATTTTAAGTCATTTTTACACAATGCCAACGGTTCCGTCAAACCGAATAAGGGTGGTGATCATTGAGAAGCCATGGGTTCACAGTAAAGACCTGTAATCAAATATAACGATCCTTCAAATTATGGCAAGGACAACTTGTACGCAATTGGGATAGCTTAAACCTTGAAGAACGTTCCAATTCAAACTCTCCTTCTTTCATCGTTCTCAAAATTAGACGAGACGTGTTCAAATTCGAGTGCTTCTCCTATCTTTTATACATGACATCATCTGGTTCTTTTTCCTCTGAGTGGGAGTCGTCGTTTGAAATGGAACATGATGAGGAATGGGGAGCATTTCATCAACTCTTGGGTACATTACAAGGTTTTTAGGTTGGACGGAGCTCGAGTACCATGTTCCTTCGTGCTACTCCGTACGACGTGGGTGAGGTTGGATACCCGGTCTTTTGACGGTGACGAGACATTCCTTACAATTTTTTGTTCCCCCCTTGGGCGACAATCAAGGGGAACGAACGGCCATATAAGACTGGCTTTCCAACACGATTCTTTTCCCGATAACTAGAATGTCGTTGGTTGGTAGATTGTAGAGAGCACAAATTAGAAAACAAGCCACCCAGCCCAGTGTCAACTAAAATTTCAAACTCGTTTGGGTTGTAGAAAAAACTTTTTTCACTTTACCAAAGCCTCAACAGCTTTTGACGGCAGGTATAAGCTGTCTCAGCATTGCAAATGCGTTCTCATGTTTGAAAGTTCAATGTTACCTCAACTAGGGTTTTGAACATGTGAATACGTCTAGACATCGGATTGGTGTGGTTAATTGAAAACTTTCGCTTTTTCAGGCAATTGGTTGCATTGGTGCTTTGAAATTGGACGAGCGACTCCTGAAGGCCTATTGGCTCCTTTTGCTTGGTCTCCTCGTTGGTGATGTGGTAGTCGGTGGATATTGGATGATCCGCTATGATCGGCTTTCCACCACGTTGGGAGTGGATTTGCTTACCAAGTTCAATACCGAATATGTCGACCCTAACTCCGAATTTAGAGGCCACTTTGACGAACTTCAGCGAGATAGCCAATGCTGTGGCGTTTTGGGACCACAAGATTATAACGCCACGTGGTGGCAAAGCCGAATTTATGCCACCCTGGACAAAACTGACGCAGAAGAAGCTGAATTCCGTAAATATGAAGATATTCTCTTACCTTGGGCCTGTTGCATACCAAATCACGACGGGCTCAAAATGCAACCGGCCTTGGCCAATACAATCCGAGGACGACTTTTGGCCAAAAGTCAGGATGAAGAGGACGAGGAGGCCATGTTGGGCTTGGTCCCGAGTACAGCGTCGACTCCCGTGACCACTGTTCCGCCTCGCCTGCACCCCTATTCTCCAGAAATAATGATTGCCGAAGGGCCCATTTTGGAACCATTTGTTTGGTGTCGATATTCGAGCAGCTTTCGGGCTCAATGGCATCACCATAGAGGCTGCCATGAGCCGTTCAAGTACTGGCTGGACAATAGTGCTGATGCCTTGTTTGTCATCGGGTTTTGCGTGATCGGCTTTCTCAAATTCACTTTCTTGGGTCTGCTCCGCTTTGAGATTAAGGAGATGATTCAAAAGATCAAGATCATACACAATGAGAACCAGCAAATGAACGGAGACCTAGGGATAATTGACTTGAATGACATTCCCTCGTCTTTGGAACCTACGGCACTCATGGACGAGCCCTGTCAAGGGAGCCTGGCCTCGGGCTCACGCAAGCCAAGTCTAGATCACGGCCAGTCCCCTATGGGGTTGAACATTTGTTTTCCTAATGAAACACCCGGCCAACAACTTCTCAATCATTTGGGAGGCAAGGACCTCGATTCCTCCAGTTGCAGCGCCCTCCTTGCCTCCCAGCAGTCCACTCCGCTCCATATTCCGGTCAACAACCACGTTGGCTTCATTCCAGCCAAGGTGATTGTGGCCACACCAATCCCGAGCCTCTTGAAAGGTTCCTCCACCACGTCTTCCACGGTGATCAGCAATCCCATCCAAACCTTGGAGGAGTACCACGAGCTCAGTGACGTCTGTCAGCCCACGCCATCGCCCAATTTCATAACCGTGCCCATTCCCGGACGAGGCTCCGCCGTCCAGACAGCCATTTGACAAAGAGAACACTTTGAGGAGCCCACAGTAGTCATTCTTCCCTCGACGGAGGTTCTTCAGATGAGGCGGCAATCTGAGATGATGGAGCTTCGCAAACGACGTAGGCTTTGGGAGCGGGCCACTACCATCGATGTGGGTGAGAACATTATCCCGGAGGAGTACGACGCCATCATGTCCACTTCCACTGCCGAGAGTTCCCAATTGGAACCTCCTAAGCTGAGGCGAGGCTACTCCGTCACGTATACCAGATCCAAGCTGAGCCGCCAAAAGAGCAAGGATAAGTCGAGGTCAGAAAGTCTCTCTGACGACTTATGGCGCAGCCTCATTCGCCCGCAACCCTTTTGGTTTCAGAAGTAAAGTGATCGTCAAGTGAACCGATTGAGGAGGGGGCCGGCCAGAAAGACAACCAGCCAGACAGACAGACAGATAGACAGACCAGGTGAAATCGCAAAGGCTGATTATTTTGCTGTTCCTTTGATCTCAACTTTTGAGAGCAGACGATGGATGATGGAGATCAGGATAACGATATGTTGCCTTCGATGACGATGCCAAGCCAGATGGAGAAGGCAAAACAAGATGCTTCTTCTTGTCTTCTCGGGTTCCTCAAAGAAAATATCCTTGTCAGAGATCGCTCGCGTCCGCCACCGTCAGTTTGTTTAAATGAGGCAGACCGAGATTCGGAAGGTGGATGTTGTTGATCTGATTCGTTTTCTTGTTGAACTGTCCAGTATTCCAAAGCTGCTTTAGTATGACTCTACGCAAATAAATATATCTAGTCTTTTCTAACACTTCAGGCGAGCACTTCACTCGAACGCTTTGTCTGCCTAAAACAACCTGTTGATTACGATGCGCGGGTGACCGTATCAAAATTTGAATCAGTACTGCCAATCTGATACTAAAGTCAAGTCACGACGGAAGTAAAGACTGATTTGCCATTTTTTGACAACTATGTGGCCGTCGATTAACAAATTCACGACTTTAAACGTTGAGGATTTAAGAACCATGTTGTAATTTCAGAGAAAAAAGATTTTATTCCTATTGGAAAGAATAAAATATCTGTTTATGAAAATTCAAGACAAAATATTGTCAATCAAGAGTAAATCAGTCTATTGAGGAATGGTTTTCGAATGGAATGATTGAAGTCTAAACCATTTTGCCTTAGGCATTAAAAGGGAAACGAAACACGTCGATTAGATGCATCTTATATGACGAAATCTTTCATTTCAATTATGTTTGGTATGTCTACTCCGACTTAAAGTTAACTTGAATTAAGCAATTCTAAGCTTTTCCAACCAAATGATTGGCAAAGATGAACAATTTTTGATTTCTAATACACGATGCTCTTGTTCTGTCAAAGGCAGAAATGAAAATTCATATACATATTCATATAAATTAATTTATGGTCTACCATTAGACCATGGAACTAGAGATGACATTACTATGCTAACTATAAACAAGTCAATTGCTCGCCCACGTCTTGAATAAGTTTCACCCATTTCTTTTTATTCCTCCTAGAGCCCGAAAAAACAAAGGAAAATGTAAAATCAGTAACCCGCAATAAAATAAGTAGTTTCCGAAGGACCGACGAAGGGACAGATTCCCAAGTTATTGGACTGCAGCAACGCCCTCTGCATCTTTTAGATGCGGACTCCATAAGGGAGAAACGTGAAAGTAAGTTCTTAGATGGCAAAACTTCTTCACCGAGTGAGTTAGTAAATAGCTTTTTGCTTAGAATGAGAAGAATGAACGTACTAACAATTCTTTCCGTATGACTTGCTACTTTGAAAGTAAGGACAAGAAATACTTTAAGAATCCAGAAAATAAAGAATCAGGCATGTTGCTGACAACTTTCTAATCAAATGGCAATGAATTTTCAGGTTAGTGAGGTCTCAAGGATGCTGTTTAGATCACTTTCATTACTTTTGAAAAATATTTGTTCAAGCGTCTGCATTTTTGTCGTGTTCTAACTGATCCTTTTATACGGTTTGAGCGTTTTTGAGATCAAACAGCAGAGAGAAACATGTCTACGTACTTTTTTTCGAGTTTGAAAACCGATATCGTGTCTTTGCAGTGTCAATAATTTCTGATCAAAACATTGAAATTGTGCTCAAATGCCAAGACTTATAGTTGCTGTTTTCTTCATAAAAAAATATTTTTGTCCAATAACTAGTTTTGAAAGTAGCTCATATAAGTAAATTAAATCACTTAAAACACATTAAAAAGTATCGCTCTCCGAAACCTAGTCAAACATTATTTATCATCAATACTCTTTTTATGCACTGACGTAAAGTTGCATCAATATCTGTTAAGAAGATACTTGGTTATTACTTATTACACATTGAAAGTTATATGTTGCAATTAAAATAAATCGAATAAAGACCTAGCTATAGTTCAAATAATTGCCGAGACAAATTAAGCACTGCTTTGATGGCATGAAACTAAACGATGTTCTTCAATTTTCGTATATGTTTCTTTAAAACCTAAGAATAGTAAATGCTGGCTGGCACTGTAGGCTTATTCAAGATGCAAAATTGTCGATAAGTTTTTCTAAAACATGAAAAGCTACACTAGCCAGTCATGTCGTTGAGCTACTTTAACGATACATCTGACAGTTTAGTTTTTGAATTGTCGCTTTTTGCCGTGACTATTTTTTACATACCTAAGACTTTTTTATCACGCGTTCACAAAAAGTGCGTCAAACTTCAAGACCAAAATATGTTGAAAACGTGGTTATCAATTATGTCATCATAGATGTGAAATGTTAATTGTAGGGACATTTTAAGTGATAGTACAGGCTATTTTAAACTCTTTTTGTATGATTCAGAAAATCAAAACCTTTTCATTTATTTTTGGGAGATTGAAAGAGTAGTATTTATGTCATTCCAATAGTCCTTTTCATTGAGGGAGACAGCGTCCTCTGCTTAGTCTAGGTGCGGACAACCAAACGTATAAAGGAGAGAACACGCTTTAAGATGTCAAATTTTATCAAGGGATTATTTAATGAACCAGTGATTGCTGAAGCATTGTGATACAATGAATTACCCAACAAGTCTTCTAGCAGACTTTTCAAATCCTCTATGGATAAAATAATGACAGGAAAATAAGAACTAAAAGGGGAGGCTGCATACTGAACTTTTGGTGACACAAAAGACTTCTGCAATCATCATTTTTTAACAAAAATGTAATAGAAGAAAGACAGTGCCACAAGTTGTTGATGGCTAACGTTAAAAACATCACTTTCTCTAGACTTATATTTAGTTTTTTAGAAATTTTCAATGGAAGAAGATGACTTCAAATAGTTGTTGGTATGCAGAACATTTTGTGGTCAAATGTGATGCAAAATACAACATTTGGGGGGTAATGTTGTGGGTACCACAATGCTGGAGCAATTTTGGACTAAAACGAATGAAAACATGCCGATTAAATCGCGCTAACTCAGTCAGGGATATTTTCAGAAGATATCTCGATAAATCCTTGACTCAGCAGCGGTTGAATAAATGATATCCAAGTTTACATTCAACACCTAACCAAATAAGTTGATATTGCAAACTAGAAACATGCCACGATATGTTAAGTTATTGGAAACTTTTTCCAATTTTTTTGAGGTTCTCGTTGGTTGAAACCTTTTTTTTATGGAAAGATTCCAATTTGAAGAGACATAGTCTCCGAAAACCTTCCCCAGGGTGGTAATAACATAATTTGGCATCCAGATTTCTGAAATATTTGGCAATGCTGAACACTGTTTCTTCTTCTTATTCTACAACATTGAAACAGCCGTTTATAGAGAAAACCTCGAATACCAAGTGACCAAATCAGAAAAAAACTAGAACATAATTATGTTGACAAAATCCAAAGATAACCCTTAAACTTTCTTTAGGTCAAATCGTGTTAGGACTTGCACTTTTTTAACAAGCGGTATCGTACAGGTACGCACGTGTAGACAAAGTTATTGTTATGGCGCAAGAGCACGTCACAAATCATGTACAGTTCAATAAATATAACACAAGAGCCAAACACATCTTCGCCCCAAAATTATTGAAAATGAGAAAGGCGCATGAAATGGAAAGTGAACTCAAACATATTATGAAATTGAAATTGTAAGTGGAAACAGGATCTTTATTAATGTTCTATATTTGGGCTGACTAGTGTTTCATCAATGCCTTATGGTATTGGTCCTCAGCTTTTTGACTATATTTACGGTGCCAAGTTTAAAAATTACAATTGTCATTCATATGATCAATCCATAAGATAACTATATCTTGTACATAGACAAAAACATCCAGTATATGAGTATTAAAAAAGTGATGGAATAGGAAGGAACACTTTCACAAACAGTTTTTACTTCCTATGATGGTCTGTGAAATAATAAGAGTAACTCAGCAGAACCCTTATTTCAACTGGCCAAGGGGATGGTAGGAATTAGAAGGTACAGATTAAGATCAATGCGAATTTTATGGGGATGGTTTGGTACTCTTATTGTTCATTTTACTGGGCACCACGCAGCCGCTGTGCCTAAATTCTATTGTTGACAGGTAAAGTCATGAGTACCTTTCTTTCACCTCGGAAAACTTTAGATATTTTCAAAAGTTTCCTAGGTTTTGTCTAACTTGCGCGTGAAGTCCTCGACAATGGATTTTTGCCCTAAAATCTGTCTTTATTTTCACAAAACCTTAAGAACAACAATGTCATGGTTTTTTTTCAAAAATTTGTTAAATGTAGTAAAATTTTGCAAATTTTGTCTTCATTTTAAATTGATGCACGAGATGTTTAAATGCATCAAAAAGTTAGCGTTTTTTATAGAAAACATTTTTTTAAAAGAAATTTTGAGCGATTATTTGGCCCTCTACAGTAAAACATATTTTCTGAGTCCTGTTGACCACGCTTCTGTCAATGACATATGTATACTATTAATATAATATAAGCTACTTTCTTTGCTACGATTCCACTCCAAACCCGATGAAAACTGATCATCATAGCAAGGAAAAGAGAGGTTGAGTGGGAATACAAGAAAATGAACCTTACACACAGATCCGTGTATACTATCAATAGAGATCTAACCTTTCATCAATGATCTGCTGGGGGTGTTTTGTTGGATAACGCAGGTTCCCCACTTCTCTTGTTCATCGATAACTTGGTTTTTATTGCCGGCTCGGCCGGATAATCCTTCTTAATACTGTCGAGCCTAAATCATTCTCGATCAAAAGCCTTGTTGTTTCATAAGGGTGAAATACATTTTAAGGCTCGCAAGCCCTTTTGCACACGTGACTTCTCTGAACAAAGCATTTAAACGCCTTTCATCTCAATTGGTATTCGCGTTGCATTTTCGAAATCGCAACCTCAAATCTTGCGTTAAATCGGATTTCTCCTCATCTACATTCTCTTGACTTTTTGATATGCCCTACCTGTGGATTAGTGGTACCCTTACAATTGATACCCCAACAAAATTTCTTAAAAGCCACCTTGGGATTCCAAACGCTTTGAACAATGCTGGTATTTTCCATCTTACAACTAGCAAAACTCTCGAAAAGTTTGTTGTGGAATTATATATTTTCATTTTTTTTTTAGACGTCTTGCTACTAACCTACAAAATTGTCATAAACACTTGACAAGACAACACCAAACGACAAGGATGTTCACTGTTGCACACTGATGTAGCTCTGATGGTCTTCCACCATTTCATTTTGCATGAGCCCACGCAAATGACACTTTTGTTTCTCCTTTTAACATTGGAGACATTTCAGCGAGTGCTAGCAATGAAATGGATTTTTTTTACCAACTTGGATAATTGAATGACTCCAAAAGTCCATCAGATAGTCGCTAGGCATCATATGGATGGAAATCAAATAATAAAAAAGGGTCCGAGGTAACATTTTAGAAGAAAAATCGAAATCACATTTGCTCTAATTTAGCAATTGTTTTACCTTTCATCTATTGGTGAAATTTTGAGGATATGATTTTCAAGCACCATTCTAAGAAAATTAAAACTAGTCTTGTTTCATTCGTGTTACAAAAACTATCTTTAAAAGAACTTTTCCCTCACAATTACACTATTATTTTGCTCATGTCATTGATGCATGTTCAAATTGCCTTTTCGTTGTGAAATTACTCACTCGTTAGACTTCGCCATTCACACGGTATTTGCCATAATATGCAAATGAACCTTTCCAGCCCCCTTCAAATCTATATTTTTGGCGCACTTATTTGCTAAGTTTTGGTCAAATTCGGTTGATGTCTTGTCTGATGCTACTGTCAATGAAGATTTGAAGATTACCCTTTTCTGCAAATTTGAACCGGTCCCAGTTTACTCAGTCAGGGGAAAAGCAATATTTAGGTTGCGTGAATTTGATTTACCATTCCGTTATTTTTGTTCCATCACAACACAGGCTATCGAAAAAATAGAGCTCAACTAAGCCATACCACTTTTCTCTGACCCCATTTATTTAGAACACTATTATTTATCGAAAGAAGCTGTATATACAGCCCACTATTTCCACCGTGATCATGCGTTCAGGGATATATAAGGCACTGACAAAATATTGAGTGACACTTATGATCCTTCTGTGTAGAGAAATATGTACCATCCCCTTTACTCTACTCTAAATCAGCAACACTATTGCAGTCCTTGATCTACTTCTCGTTCCAAGCAACTGCTTGACTTTCGACGTCGATTGCCAAGATTCATGCATGAAATTCGAGGCCGACTCTTCTAAAAGGGAAAGGATTTCCACTCAAGTGTGAACGTCTCGGCAATTGGAGCTAATTGAGATTGAAGGACGTCCCCATTGCTGTTCTTCTCTCAGGTAAATTAACCAGCTCTTTGTTACCCTGTTGGTTTCCATTTCCGATTGCTGTGATTCAGTTTCACTAGTTTTCTCGCACCTAAAAGCGCAAGGCTCTCAAAACTCGTCAAAATGGTCAATGTGTTTTTGACCTGATTTCAGCTCTTTTGAGTGATGACAACGTGCATCTATTTCAGTTGTCATCGAAGTGCAGTTGACACCTGGCCAACAAAGGGAGGATCATCATATCCCTAGGCCAAGGGACAGTTTCGGAGGCGTTGTAAGACAATTCACAAAAAAATGACACGGCGAGAAGGACCTGAGACTCCTCGAACGCGCCATTGGGAATCCCAGGATTTCACTGTCAGTAAGGTAGTGCTCCAGGAAGGAAATCTACACCAAGATCTTCCCCGATTTGGTGCCAACTTGGAAGTGAAGTTGGCAGATATCTCTGTCAGTGGGATCACTTTGAGTGAACTCACTCACGACTTCTTCTTCTCTAAGTTCTTCAATACCAATCACTCCGGACAAATCTTGTTGGGTGATTCGGATAGTGAGATTGATCGTTGTCTTGAGAAGTGTTTGTCCTCCATGTATCCGGGTGAACGGTGTCAAGCCGCTATGCGGATTCACTTTGATATTCAGAAGAACAAACGTGAACCCGTGGAATTAAAGGAAGTTTGGGTGGACATTGAGTGTCAGGTGCATTTGGAGTCGGTTCTCAATGCTCAGCCTTTGGATAAATGGCATGCAGAGACCAAGCTAGAGAAGGCCAAGGAGATCAATGAGGCTGCGGTGCGACTATTTAAGACTCAAAGATACCTGGATGCATTCTATCAGTTTCGATCAGCCATGCGGTTAGTGGTCTTTGTCCTCGAGGACAAACCCGAGGTGGCAGAGTCTCTACGAAAAGAGGCCATGGATATGAAGCTTTCATGTTATTCAAATATCGCTGCGTGCCAATTTCAATGGAAAAATTTCGGTTATGTGATTCAAATTGGAGGAAAAGTCCTGGAACATCAGCCCCAGAACGTGAAGATGTTGTATCGTCGGGGGGTGTCGTACTTGGAACGGAAAGAGTTTCCGGAAGCCAAATCTGATCTGAGTGAGGCCCACAAGCTAGATCCATCCAACAAGGCCATTAATGATAAGCTGGGCCAATTAAGAATCCTTGAGAAGAAACACACCCAACACTTGGCCAACAACATGAAGAAAATGTTTGGCTAATGACATTTACTCCTGATATCATTGTACTCAAACAGTATTGATGGATTCCGTTCGATCAAGTTGGTGTAGTTTGTCAAATAATTGCCAACAAATAATCGAATTATAAGGTTTTATTCATTCTTCCTGCTCTTTATTTATTATTCGTCGATTTTCGAAAACGATCTCCTCATTGAATGACGTTTCGAAAAGAAAAGAGGTTATATTCAATTGGAGGTTAAGAGAACCTTTGATGTATTTTTAAAATGGCTTGCCTAGGGGATTGAGTTCCTTCACAAGAATAGAACCAACAAGTACAAGTGAAAATGAGTCGCTCAAAATGTGGAGATTAGAGAACCATCGCACTTGCCTAAACACGCTGCTTGGATCAAAACAAAGAGATGTGCAGAAATATCGTCATTCGTCTTTGAAGCTCACAATTTTATGACTTAATGTTGTGGGAATTTTGTTGCCTGAAAACTTGAATTACTTTTGAAGGAAAATATCCATTGATTTAAACAATGAATTGATCACCAATGCTAGATTGTTGTTGGGAATACCGTCTTTTTTTTTAAGCTTTTCCCCATTTACAAGGGGTTTGGTGTTGAATTTGCCCTCCAATTCGCTACCGACCAAAAATTCTAGTGGCTTAGGGTCTGGTCTCCAAATTTGCCAAAGGATGTATTTTTGGTCAAGATTCTACAATCATTATGGACAAACAAAATTGCGGACAAGACCGTCATCAACCATCGTGTTTTAATACATAGCCCACCAAAGTTAACTTATTGACCTTCATCCATGTCTAAAAAAATATTGCAGTACATGTTGGTAGATTTCTACTCCAACTTTAGCAATGCGGGAAACAACTTTCGACCCTTCCTCTGGTCCACGACACCAAAGTGTTTAGGCTGGATGTCCTACTCGAGAATCTCTTGAACTTGAACGGGTCGCTCTTTAGGAAGTGGAAGACTTTCAAGGACTCTCTAACTTTCTTTCGTTCGAAATTGACGTGAAATTGTGGCTTGCGGTTCTGGTTCACCTTTGGAACCCAAGTTCTTCTTTCCAGAGTTAAAAAGGATTGATTTCTTGACCTTCATATTGCTGTTAACTGGTTTCGTTTACGATCATTACTTACATCGAGAGCAGAAGCCCTCATCCCCCTTCAGATGTGGCCCGCCTCTGCCTTGTCCTCGATCGACGCCTTTTCCCGTGGTCATTGCCTTCTCCATGCTGCAAACGGTGAATACGGACTCGCCAACAGTACTCGTAATCAACTATTTTTCCAACTAAATTGACGATGCATTGTTTTTTGTTATTGCTTGAATCTAGATTTCATTTGATGGAAAATGGTTGACTTTAGTCTTTCCAATTATAACTTCACTTTTCTTGTACAATATCAACTATCTCTGCCCATTGGAGTGAAGGTAGATCATTCGGCTGAAGTCCCAAGGGAACAACTCTCTGACAAACGTATTGCGCAACACTATTGGCTCTAGAGCTATTCTACTCTTTTCCTTATTTTTCAGACATGATTCAACCAGCGCAAGCACCACCACCTCCTCCTCCTCCGACACCACCACCACCCATTTTTGCTTCGCTTCCTAGTCAAGTTTCAAAATTTAGTTCCACCACAAGAGCTAAAAAACTTTCCCCGTACGAACTGCAACAATCTGCCTCCAAGAATGCCAAATCATTTGACGAACAGGTCGCCGAAGCTTGCCAAATGCTCAAACCAGTGTTGGAATTGGATGGGAATTTACTACAACCCAGGACACATCATTATGTCTATTGTAGTTCCAGACACGCACATGGTCTGCTACAAGATGGACCTCAGTAAGTCAAAATTGCCGTACAGGGTGTTCCGAAACTACGGCATCGTTCAACATATCGAAACAATATACATATTCCATTGGTTTCAAACAAAGAAAAATTAGCCACCGGCGACAGAAAATGGCTCGAGTGTTTGGATTGTTTGACGCACAAGTAAGCAAGAAGAGTTGGTTGTTGGAATGAACTGACCTCCCCTGACCCTACTCCCAGAATTTCAATAGAGACAGAGAGTCTTATAAATCTCGCCTTTTATTGAAATAATGACCCTATCAAGGCCTTCATCGCAAAGATATCCGAGGGTAACCATGAGAGGATTTAATTCCGAATATCGGCTCATTCATGTCCCAAATTAAGATTTTTATTTGTACTATGGGTGGTCATTTCTTTGTAGGTGGTGTACTTGGTTCGTCTATAGATGCTCCAGGCACTAGGTCCGACCAAAAAGGCTAGCACCATATCGCCGAATTTTCTCATAAATATTGTCCTAATCAGTATCAAACAGGTTTCCTGTCCAGGTGAAGTTAGCGTCTAAAACTCTTATCCAAGGACTTTGTTCTCTGTACGAACTGGGCCGGCCACATTATAACGTTTCCTTCGTGGAGTGATTTAGCAATGAACTTTTTTAAACTCTACCAGTTTTGTTGAAGTGGTTTGTTTTGCAGTATTTGCCCTTACAAAACACAGCACTCGCATAAGGAAAGACTGGAAAGGCTGGAGTATACATAATACAGAGAAGTTTCGGAATGTTTGAGGGTCAAATGCAGTGACCGTAGAGGCTTAACGGTCGATTTTAAAGCACGTGAAAGCCCTCGAGAATGCAGGTTGGTGCAAACAAAAAGTTATCCTTTCTTCTTTCTCGGGTTCCTTCTTTGTATAAAATCGTCAGATGAATATCCTCTTAAGTTTGTAGAACGTTGGGAATGTGTAAGCAAGGAATGATTTGTTGGCAACTCTTGACTTATTGATGCATTACATATTTCACCAAAACTTCCGACAAACCCAAAAACAGTTCTAGCCAGTTCCGACAACTTTAATTCTTTGGGATCAGATGTTAAACTGTGAAGATGAAGTTTTAAATATACTTGAAAAATTAAGTCTTGAAGAGCAATGTTGATAACATTTCCACATTTTGATCATTCAGTACCAGACCAACTAGAAATGAAACGGAGTAAAAACAGAAAGAAATGGAAATTGCAAACGATTTAAGTTGGACATAAATATTCGCACGGTTTACGATGATAAAAGAGGCCCAAAGCTTTTTGGACTTTTGACTTTAAAAAGCAAGCTGACTTCATTAATATGTTAATTAGGTGCGTTATGCAAAAACAATTTCTGTGCATTTTTCCGGGAAAAACTTTGCTTCTCATTATTCCACTTTATGGTGATTCATGAAATGAGTTTCATACGTAAAGCTGCTTGCTGCTTCTGACAAGTCTGATCTAAAAGTCTGATGTTTTCTTGACATGAATGAAATAAGTTCGTGATTCTAATTGGTAGCAAGTTCCGAGTATGAAATTGTAATTACAATTTGAGATAAATGTACCCATTTCGGTAATTACAGGGTGGGCATTTCATTTTTGTCCACTTTTGTCCACCCCTGTCCAAAAGTGTCCAAAAGTGTCCAAAAATAAGGGTGGACAAAAGTGGACAAAAGTGGACAAAAGTGTCCAAAAATACGAACCTTTAAAACTACAAATATAAAGGATATTCTGTATGAAACCTATCCTCTACTTTCAAAAATTGCTCATTGATGGTTCCAAGAGCAAGATAAGTCTTTAAAACCTTTGCCAATATACCTCTAACATACCCAAAAAAGGTATTTGAAAAGACAGGTTCTTAACTCTCTTTTTCTTACGTTAGATAAGAAAGCAGGCAGGGAACAAAGTCTCCCTCTAGTAGAATGCAGCTGTTGCAAAGGATTAAAAAACTGAAATAGCTAAACATTATATTCTGGTTATCTGGCTTCATTTATTCAACATTATTAACTTTTTGCAAAAAAATTTTACTTAAAATCATCAGTCATTTGGGATTTCTTCTTAAAAAGTACTAATATTAAAAATTGAATTTCTTACGAATTGCTAAAATCTAATAATGACATATTTTCCTTAACTTATGGTTTTTCTTCCATAAGAAAGTAAATTGAGACATTGTTAGGCATATTTTTAACTTTTAAAGTGCGCTTGATGTCAGGAAATGAGATTCCCAATGTTTCTTAAAGAAACCTATATCTTAGTTTTTAGATGTATTATAAAAGTGTAATTCATGCACTCCTTATAAAATATGTTATGTATATTACAAATATGAGAAGTATTATTGGATATTTGATATTCAGCTCCTAAGCTTTTTTAAAATTATTTTTTTTAATCTTTGTTAAAATTACCCAGCCACCAAATGCCCTGATTATAGTGTGGCTTTGACTTATTAACATTCAAAATATATTAAAGATATTTGTTTTGACTTTATAAAGCTGTATTGTATCAAGATAACGAATTTCGTTAAGTGTATATCTTGGAAATTAAAAACGTTAGTGAAAAGGCTAGTTGTTACTTCATATTTATGTGTTTGAAGAAAGCTTAGATTTTATTGATTACTGATTCTATTTGCTGGTTCACATCTAGATTTGGTAAAGAAATAACATGATTTAGGGTTTAAAAGTGTTTGCTTGTCAATCCCTTTTGCACAATTGTACTTAATTTTGGACACATACTGCCCACTTTTGTTCACTTTTTGTCCACTTTTGTCCACTTTTGTCCACTTTTGTCCACTTTTGTCCACTTTTGGACACTTTTGTCCACTTTTGGACACTTTTGGACACTTTGGACACTTTTGTCCACTTGGTGTCCAAAAGTCACGCTAATTCTCCAAAATTGCCCACCCTGGTAATTATGTACTGACCCCTCCAACGTTAAGGGTTTCAACTATTTTTGGACTCTGAAGAGGATATTGACCAACACGGTTTCCCATTTATCTTGCACCTATGCTTGAGGAATTTTCAGGTCATCTCGTTTCAAACTTATGACCTTCTCTTAGAGAATAGGCTCTGAAACATCCGTGGCAACCGTTTTCAGTATTACTTTCCTTTGAATACCCTCCTTTCATTTTCACACTACTGCAATGTACTCTACATGGCTTTAGGGGCTTGGCTATAAGGAAAGAGTACGTACGTCCACCTTAATCTGTGCTTGAATTATTAACTTGGGAAAGCGAGAATGAAATTGCCGAGAAAATGTGTCATATTTAAATCGAAAAAAATCGCGGGAGGTTTTATGGAGTTTATGATAGTCTTGAAACGCTATAATAGAAAGTATAAGTAAACCAGGATTAGGCTATTAAATAAGAATTATAAATACCTCTTCTTGAACTATCGGGTATTACATTTGCAATAATGATAATAAGTCTGTAAAATCATACAGAGCAGATAAAATGTTTTTTTTTTTGGACCATGAAAACATGACCATGCCTGAAGAAAATATGGAATCTAGTCCATTTGAGCGTATCAAAGAATCATTTCAGTCGCCTATTTGTATAATACCTTGCCCAAGAATTGAATTGTTAAATCAATAGTTATCATTTACAGAAAAGGGTACAATAAGTGTTCCAAAAAGTTGTGCAATATCCTACAAGAGAAAAAAGAACATTTATTTAAAACGACAAACAAAAAAACGTATCAAGAGGAAGAAGCTTGTTACTTACTGCTGAGCTAAGTTGTTACAAAGGATGACTCCTAATGATATTAGACTCACCACTGTCTTGGCGTGCTTCAAGATGACTTGTAAGAGCTACAATCATCTTTTCTCATTTATGGTTAATTTTCTTGCTTTTTATTATCGAATTCAACTCTGCACAAGTTGAAGTTTTTCTTGAAGGATTTAGGAAGTTTTGTCATTTTTTGACATTACGTGGGAATGATTTTCCTTTTCCC
>NC_081446.1:13445587-13480820 GCF_007210705.1 Tigriopus californicus
GTTTTGTCATTTTTTGACATTACGTGGGAATGATTTTCCTTTTCCCACTTTCCCAGAAAACAACATTATTTCGAGTATTCAGAGTCTTTGAGGTTTTGACAGTGTCAGTTTTGTTTGGTGGGAGGAACTTAGAAATAAGTTAGAACGACTATCGAAAAAATATGATCAAGCCTCAATGTACAGGTTGTACATTGTGTGGTTGTCTTTCATTAGCTTTTCAGATATCTTGATGTACTGCATTATTTTTATATGATCCAACAACAGCGGGAGAAATAAACCCGTGTTACAGTTGCCGAGCAACATAAAATGATTGCACTGGAGTCCAAGTCCTCGCGATTCTTGTCACAAAAAAAACAATTGCATTCGAAAGGGAGATCATGCCCATCAAGTTTATGTTCACAATAGGTCTCTAAAAGTGCATGTAGTTATAATTAGCTCATTGGCAATCCACTGCCGGATCTAAATGAAATCAATGATGCCTAGACTCCCTAAAGAATACTTCCATGGCTTTATCCATTAGCTTACACAAGAGTTTATTCACTTTGAAAGAGCTATTGTCTGGCCGCCCTATCTTACTCGCCACAGAACATAAAGCAGACAACAAAATACGAATGGTTAATGTCATTTTGGAGTACATCCAACGACCACAGGGAATTTATTGTAATCCATGGAGACTTTCAGAAAAAGGAGAAGACACCGGAGGAGCTCATTTCAGTTTTATTTTTATCAAAGAGTTTTAATGATTGAATTATGGAATAGAAGCGGTGGGTAGTATACCTTTCTGGGGTAGTAATAACTAAGTACATAACATTCATATTTATCTACTGCTAAACATCTAGGCTTTCATTACAAGATTTAAAAACTGTAGATTGATTCAGTTAATGTGTGGTATCATGGAATCTTTTAAATAAACTTTTTTTTGCTCCTGAATCCTGATTCTATACCTTATGGTAGCATCCCTCAAAATTGTTGACGGTTCGACGTATTGGTATTCTCAAGTAGTTTAGCCTTGTCAATTGCCATGTTCATGTTCAATCCTCCATTTACGGGTATCTTTGTAAAGTCCCAGTACATTCAAAATTGCAACGCATCATTTCATTACTTTTAGCAAATAGAATTATTTTTGACCTTAGAACACATTATTAGCGTATAGATCCACCTGGCCCTTGAAGATGATACCGATCTGTGGTTGAAATTCAAGAACATGACAGTCCATTTTAAAAGACATCAAAAGATTTGTATGCACGGTTGAAAGTTGCCCAGAAAGACGAGCAGAGGACTTCAAAGTTGAAATTGCCTGTCCCTTTACAAAAGCACGTCTTATTCAACGAGTTTATTTTCGTTTCAACGTTCCTAAGCTTTTTGTCTCCAACAGAAGCTCATATTTTGAAGTTTCCACTTAATAAGATTTAAATTATCCAGACAATATAGAAAATTCAAAAGAGAAGCATTATTATTTTCTTAATTTAAGAAATATAATTTACTGCATGGCCACTATCTTCCCTTCCCTCCTTGCGTCCCTCGTTCGTGCCACTTAAACATTCTAGGTTTTTCCTGACTTCAAAGTCTGTTGAGGATCCAAATTTATTTCAGTTCTCTTTCAGATGTGGATTAGTTGCCTTGACCATGGCCATGACAGCCTTGAATCCCTCAGGAATCATTTCCACTTTAACAATTCTCGATAAGGCAAGATCAAAGGGAGTGACCAAACATGGAGAAATGTTTTCTGCCCAAGCCTTAGCAGACCTGGCTAATGATTTTTGTACTCTGGCAAAGGCCAAAGAAGAGACGATAGCTATGGTGGACTCGAGTGATATACTGAACAATCCTGTCGAGTTAATGAATTTCTTCATAGCGGACGAAAAGAGTCTCCTTTTGGTTCCTTACGACTCCGACTTTAATCAACACCCATGCGTGAAAGAGGGGAAACGAGCTCATTGGGCCATATTGCTGGGCTTTGTCCTCACTGCTTCAGCGGATAAGGAAACTGAAAGCATTGACTGCCAACAAATTAATGAAAATGTTTCGTTGTTGAATAACGGTGCTGTCAATGCCAACTTTTGGGCTAAAAGTGAGTCGTCCGAGCTTAAGGTTTTGGCGCGACAAGGGAAAAGTTTGCGCTTGTTCCTTTTTGATCCAAGAACTTTATGGACGAGCAACTACAATCTCAAGGCGTGGGAACCGACTCAAGAGGATGAGAGACACTACGTGTTGCCTGACGGTGGAATTAGCGAGGGTCTCAAAGGCAAGCTTGTGAAGCTGATGCTCAAGGCCAGAAACAAATAAAAGTGAATGTTCAATTCTCTTTATTTCGTTGCAATTGGAAAATAGTGGAAAAATGTTACAGTCTCTTTGTATTGTCACCAACAATTGTATTCGATGCGAAACATGCCCAAAGAATTAGGAGGAGTGGTACCCGCCGTGCAGGAACCCTGAGTATTTTTTTTACTGCAACAACCCTGAGATCAAAAGCAGGTTCCCACAACTGGCATCTCCTGTCAACATCAAATAGGTCAGACGGCAGTGGACGACATGTCTTTTCTTAAACTAGACTGGCTCAAAGGCCGAGATTGACTTTGGTTCATGCGTCCGGGCACCAGATGGGCCCCCCCTCTAGGCATACCCATGGGTTGATCCTCTATGGGGTACTTCCTCGTTACACCAGGCGAGGCTTGTCCCATGTAGGGCATCTGTTGTTGGGAATGATGCCGTGGCATCCCTGCTCCCATTTGACCATTCGGGTTGCTCATTGGGACCTGCAGGCTCATGGCCGAGGGCAGGGAGTCATCGCTTGTATTGAGCATCATGCCATTATTGGATGGCATGTTCTGATAGCTCTGATGATGGTACATCTTTGGTGTGGGTGGCAGTGGTTGATTTTGAGGGTAGCCTGATTGAAGAACCGTTGTGGAGTTCATGCGCATTGTCGTTGCGTTGGACCCCGCCATATTGGCGTTACTGAAGCTCGGTTGAATGGGAATGATGGGTGTTTGCGGTGGAAGAGAATTCAATACACTCCCATTCGAGGCTGGGTAATGATGTAGGGACCCAACGTCTGTGTGAATAGTCTCGGAATGGGGAATTTGGGATCCCTTACCCACGGTATCCAAACCAATTCCACTGCCTTTGAAATCTGGTGGATAGCCCCTCAACGAAGCTGTTCCATCGTCGTAATATCGGTCTTTCAGCTTCCTGAAATTGGACATGAAAATTGAGTCTAGCCTCAAGGGATTGCCTTCAAATATGAAGATTGGATAGCATTGGAAGTGATCGATATCCACTTTTTTAGACTTCTAGTTGCAAGGCATTATTACTTAGTCAGCCAGAAATGGTCGTTTGTTTTTACAAACCTCGATGTACTTGACTGTATTCTTAGGGTTGAACAACTAAAGGGCTACGCTGGAATTTTTAGCCATCTATAGTACTTGAGCTCAAAGTACAACAACCAAGTATGAAAGACATCATTACAGATATGAGTATGACCATTGACTACAGGGTGTTTGAGGAATATGATCCTACTTAAAAATTCAAAGTTTTCCATCCCCTCATTTGACGGATCAAAACCAACGGCATATAACTAGTTTGGTTCATGACCATTCGATTGACATTAATCGTCATAATACATGAAATACAGGATGATAATGATGAAGGATGATAATGATGAAGGAGGAAATGTTCCATTCACTCACCTGGTAGCATTCCGCCACAAAAGGAAGCAAACAACGACCAAGACGATTAGGAACAAGCAAAGCGAAGATATGGACCAAAAAGCCTTCTGGAGTGGTGAGTCTGGCTCCCACCAAAACTAAAAGCAAACAGAGGTTAATGCAACAGACAGAAAAAATGATTACCGAGTGTAAAGAGGCTGAAAGGCATTTCTCGTGATTGTATCAACGATGAATCCATTATGGCTGCTCATCATGAAACTGGCTCCTGCTCCTTTGCTTAGATACTTTCTCAAAAGTGAGGTGATCATTTGGACAAAGTCCATTTTATCGTTCAGAGAGATTAATGTTCGCATCTACAAAAAGGGACAAGGCAAGGAGCTCTTTCTCCATAAATCTGCATTAATAATTTTACATTTACTGTACGTTTTCATTGGTTCATAACCTTTCTGTGGCTTTTGAAAACTTTTTTGCTGCTACAGAAAGCATAATGTCCCAAACTGTCAAAACGGAGGAATATTATTTAGGAATGATTCATGTTCCAAATACGATGTGGAATCGGTGGATCTAGCGATAATATTCACTTATTCGCCATAGTATACCGAGCCAAAGATCGACAATCATCAATGGAAAGCCGTCTTCGTACTTCCTTTCATAGTTCTCTCGGACTCATATGTTGGTGCCTTAAAAAGACTCACCTCCGTGGTTGGAGGATATGTTGGAGTGATGTAACCAATGACACTTGGCAGATATTCTGTCCAAAAAGCACATTCCCGTTGTCGATAGTTCCATAGCATGGTGGAATTTTCTGTCGTGTTGACGGCCAGAAAGTGCAGAATTTCACCTTTCTTCGTGTTGTCCCAGTGCACGCCCAAAATGTGAGTAGGTGTAGGTTTTCTGTTCAAGACATAAAGTGAAAGTGTGTGAGAAAGGACATTTGTGCATGTTTTGGAGCCCCCTCCAAAAGTGGACTAACAATGTAAAGACGATGATTTACATATTTAAATATCCAAGTGTTAAAGAATATGGAGGCCATTTATGTTAGTATTTATACATAATACTTATAAGATATTGTGCCGAATTACCAAGGATATTTTGAAAAGCGGTAGATCCTTTTTATGTTGATAAGAATTCGTATGTAAATCTCTTGGACTTTGAAATATGATTTAAAAGCCAACCGGAACACATTTTAGTATCAGGATTTAATAGTAAATAAATGAGTGAACTGCTAGAACTTAATTTTGCTTTGGATGACCATTTTTGACAAAGGTAGGTTATTGATTTCCTAGACTTGTCAAATGGTCAATTGTTGCTTCTTAAACTTACAATCAACTTTTGGAGGATTTTTTGCCATAAAGAAATTATCTAGTTTCAAACAGAAAAAAGATACTCACCCATACCAAGAAAAGTTGGAAAAGGCATAGATGAAAAATTCACTCATGTTGCGATCACCTTCAGTCCACAGATTGCGGCTCACCTGAGAAATGAATAAACATTTGAAATTAAAGCCACTATTGTTGATCATTTGAGACAATCCCAATTGTTTTTACCTGCTGGCCTTCGGGGAAGAAAACTGGATCCATGAAAGGCGCTCCGGTCAAAAAGAAATGCTCCAAATTATGCGTTATTTGTCTCCACCAAGGTAATCGAAGGGCTTCCACCGTGGTATTTTGTACATACATAAAAGTATCCACTCGATTATCGACCAAAGTCTTGACAATTGCGTCTTGAGGGGCTCGGAAGTAATAATCTGACCAAAACTGGAGGGAAAAAATCCTGATGGGATGGTAACTCTCATAAGGTCAAATCACAATTGATGCCTTACGTTGATGAATTCTTCACGAATGTGACTGCGGTTGTTTGGATCAGGATAATAGGTGTACATGTATTTGATGGCATTAAAGATTCCCTCTGGGTTCAAGGTGTAATTATATTGGTTGATGTGATCTCGGACCATCACGTCAAAGAAATCCCAACCCACATCATAGTTGGGAGCTAAGGACTTGTTGTTATCTGGAAATATATAGTATGGGGGCCATGTCTCAAATGTCATTCGCATGTGGGATGAAATAGAAAGAAATACAACTTACAGAGTAGGTACGATGCGTCATCCCTCGAGACCCCAGTGAGATATTGGAGTCTTGGATTATATTTTTCCTGTTGATAGAGCTCTGTAACCAGATCCGGCAAGGCCATGAAGTCGTCAGACACCCATTCCTCGTTCCATTCGTCTTCAGGCATTGAAATGTTCACCTATGGAATGAAACGAGATAATCTAGACTGTCTGTCGTATTTGAAGAGAGGACTTGTCAATGTCAATGATTGGATTCGATCACCTTTTCCAATCGTCTGGCATTTGAGTCTCGAAAAAAGACAGTACATTTACTGAAGAATAGGATACTCTGCCTCTTTCTCCAACTTCTCTTCCCGTTTTAGATGCTTCAAATAACAAATATAATCTATGAGTAAATTTGCTTCTGCGCAATTTAATGCATAATACTATTGCTATGAAATGTGACCTTTCATTATGAGAATGCGGAATATTGGATAACTAATCTGGTACAAACGTTTTGCCACATTTTCCTCCCCAAAAAGTTTAATGCAGGACAAAGCTCGCTCATTTCGAATTCAATTTCGTTCCCCCTGGAACTTGCATAAATTTCCATTTGTTTCATCTATTGCTCATCTGTTAACAAATTGGTCTTTTGCTATGCAAGCTAGACCGTTACTACAGAGCGATCTGAATTGAAATGATGATGGATTCATACCTGCACGACTGGCGCCCAAGGCCATGTACCAATTTCAGGTTTGAACTCGATATTTGTCAATTCTGCGGCGGAGCGACCTCTTCGAACACAATCTACCAATTTCCACGAATTGTCAATGGTACATCCAACTCGTTCCCCAAACACTAAACTCGTGTTCATGGCTCGAAACTTGTCGTTGATTGCCGCCCATTCGGCAACTGGACTTCCACTTATCGCTATGACACGTCTGACCATATCTCGTGTTCTTGGCATCACTGCCAGGAGACCGGCACTCGCAGCACCAGCACCCGGGCCAAATCTGTAAAGTAGTCGTGCAAAAGTACAGGCTACATAAATGATGCACTTCAATTTTGCACCCCCATTGATGTTGTAAAACAAAACCAAGTAGTACTGGCATCAGAAACATATTCCATGATTTTTTTCCCATTGATATAAAGTACAAAGCACTTACACTGTGATTCTTTCTCTGTCTCCTTGGAAACTGTTGATATTGTCAGACACCCATTTCAAAGCCATGGCTTGGTCCAAAAGACCATAATTGCCAGGGGCATGCTGATCTCCGGTGGAAAGAAATCCCAAGGCCCCTAAACGATAATTGATTGTGACCACAACCACTCTTCCCCAAGCCGCCAATTGTTGGCCAGGAAATTCGTTCCCTGATCCATGCGAAAACTCGCCTCCATGAATGTAGAACATAACGGGGAACAATTGCGATTGCCCAGATTTAACCTAAAAGTTCAATTTCAATGACATTAACTAAAATACTATTACTTGCATCGGCTGCGACCTGGAAGCCTTACTGTCGGAGAGAAGATATTGAGATACAAACAATCTTCGTCCATTAAGGGGGCATTTTTGGTTGCTCCGACAAAGCGAATTGGTTGTGGGCAAACCGGGGCCCAATCCACGGCGTCGTAACTCTGCCAACCTCGATGAGCTCGGGGAGGCTAAAATAGAAAGGACATAAATCAATTAGCTACTTCCCTTGGTCTCTGTAAAATTGAATTAAGCTTGCGTGCCAGGTATTTTTAGGCTTGAGAGAAATACACTACGCTATCATTTTTCATTAGACGAACATTGAGGCGGACTTCCAGGTGAAGTACGATTCCATTTTCATTTGATAGCCATTAGGAATAATATCAGTTTAGATACGTTTAAGGGTTCCTAGGGAGGCGTAGATACTTAAGGTTTGTCTTTTACTGACTTTCATCGTCTCGAGAAGACAACAGTTTGCTAAACAAAGTACTTTGTCCAAATTTAGATTCATCTTCTTTTCATCCTAAAAGCAGTTTCTCCCTGGTGTTTTTCTTGTTGAAAGACAGTGAGTGCTTCAATTCGACCTTAATTGAAAAGTGTTATCATGTCTAGCCATACAATTTATAATGCATTTGAGGATTCGATCTCACGGATGATAATTGAAAACCCTTCACTCGGGAATTCGAATAACGGAACGATGTAAACGTTAAGATGCTCGTGCAGAGTGGAAAAACACGTCAGTAGAAGGCTACAGTGACCCTGGTTACCAACACATTTGTCGGAAATAATCCAAGCAATCTACAGAATTTCAATCAAAAAAAACAATGACGATTAGTGGCTACACTTTTAATCATTCTCGTTAGCCACACTTTCTACATCGTCCAATTTCTTACCATAAGCCGTGCTTCCCCAGTTGGCGGCTGGGCGTAAGGAATCCCCAAAAAGACAGTGACTGTGGATTTGACTTTATCCACATTGGCCACTCCGGGTCGTTCAAATTCAGGCACCCTGGGTCCGTCGTACAGGTAAACGTAGAACCCATTCACTCTGCCGTAGTTCGTGCTGATGGTCACATCTCGAGGGAGATTCTCACACCCTGGTCGACACTCGCCCTGAAGTTCCGGGAGCCACCCTCCCAGCACACCGGGCACGGGTAAGTCATCGGGATCATAACGAGGATCATAGTTGGGATCACGCAATCGATCCGTTTGCCGATCAGGGAAACGCTCGTAATATCGATACTTAGAGTCATATCGATCTTTGGGGATGCTCTGTCTGTTGTTGTTGTACTTGGGAACATTCCGAGGGTCTTGATAACGAGGGTCTGAGAAACGAGGATCATTTTCAGGATCGTAGGTCCCGGGGATGCTGTGGAAACGTGGATCATAGCGATTCCCATATCGATCTTGGATATTGGCTGGCTCCCTGAATTGAAATACAGTACGGGAGGCCATAAAAAATGATGAATATTGTCTGGGAAATAGAAACTACCGAACTGTGTAACTATTTTTACCTGTAAGGTTGTCCATTAACAAATCTGACTCCTTCTCGGGTTTCCTGTTGTTGGGGAATGCGATATCGATTGGGATCGTCAAATGGGTCCCTCGCGGTGGTTTGGGCTACCAATTTTTGAGTAGGCCTCAAAGTTGGATTGCGGATGGGTGATTGTGTAATGCGCTTGTCGTAGTGGTAACCGCTACTCTGGTTATTTATTGGATAACCTTTTTGATCTTTGGGCGGAAATGGCTCATAAGTGAAAGTCTCACGGAATGCTGATCCTGGATCATTGTAGTTTCTCTTTGGAGAAGTATCGCTATTCCGATTGGGATTTGAATATGCCCGATCCGGATATCGTCTCTGTGCCGGAGGCTCATTGTCACTAACCACCCCAAGACCACCTCTTAAAACAGGAGCTTCATAGCTATTTTCATCATCAGAGGCAACCCGATCCGGTCTCTCTATAGTTTGAGCCCATGTCCACGATATCACCACACCAATAATAAGACACACATTGTGCAAACAAAAGACCCGTGGCTTGAAGCCCGGCTTCATTGTGGCACAGAATATCACGAACACTTGGACAATGCCATCCAGCACACTGAAATTCCAGCCAAATTTGGCTGGTCCTGACCCCGGATGACACTTGATTTCTCAAACTAAATCGTGAGAACCCAATCTTGGCAGAATGAAAGAATCAAAACAACAGGTTTGGGCGTAGAGTGGTTCCTGTGCCTGGCCTGTCTCAACGGGCATCGGGGTCCTCTACTGGCCCGTCTTGCACTTTGGCTTTGTCAGATGTGCTCTCCTTACACACACACAGTCAGTCACTCACTCATTCAAGCCTCAAGCACAAACACATTTGGCTTGGAGTGCAACGGCACTCACTTGTCGAGTTTTGTACCTGGATCACAAACCAAGGAGACCCCTTATCAAGGCACCACCGTACCATGTGGAAGAAAGAGACGGATGATACCTTGGTCGCTTGTGGATTCTGTAGTTTGGGGGGTGGATAATAGTCTTCGATCAAGACATGGATGATTATTGTGCTTTGGTTATTGTCTGTCTCCAGTTTTTTGAGACAGAAAGAGGGTGTTGTTGTAAGCTCCTCGAGTGCTAAAATACAAACTAATTTGATAAGATAAGATAAGATAAGAGATTGGAGTATTAAAATAGAGATATGAAGCTCGCGCATGAATAAAGGCTTGAAATGTGGAGATAAAGTATGAGGAGAAAATTAAGGGGGTCGTTCAAGCTTTTGATCCATTATTCTACTCAAGGATATTTTGATAGAAGCTATTGGGGATTTCTTTCTGCTTATGACATGAGTAAAACCGAGATTAATTTACGTTTACTTGGAATATAGATTAGAAAGGATCTCATGCTTCATATGAACGGTCTATCAAGTTTGAATATCTCATTTCAAGAACTGAAAGGCATTTCTCCTCTAAATGGATGAAGGATGGGAAGTTACATTGCCAAAAAAGTTTTCTTGTAGCTTTACGAGTGCAAGCCGTCTAGGAGGAAAAAGTGGTTAAGTTGAATGAAATTACTCTGTCAAAATCAGGATTATTTCCCCGCAATAGTCCTTTATCAAATCCTTTGATCAGTGGAGTCTTGCTCAGATTAAGAACTTACATGCGTGGTATTTTAAACACTATAACCTTGCAAAACATTATTGATGAAAAGGACCAATACGCTTAGCTACTACTTAGATTTAAATCATAATGTGACGTACTAAAGTCATACCGAGTGATATGAAAACCAAATGGTCCTGTTTTCATCAGTTCCAGCTCTAAAATTGCCCCCATAAATCTTAACTCAAATGCCTTAGTGAAAATAAAATATTCTTTGAGCCTGACTTCTAAATACCTAAGTGTTTTATTATTTGCCTTAAAACGCTCTATAGTTTAGTTTTTGGACGATGCGTTTTGCAAATATAAGGGTTTGACGGGCACTTATTTGCGGACAATACTGAAATCAATAGTGAAAAAAGTTTCATTCAATAAGAAGCTACTAAACGTTATGGGCCTAGCTTTAATCTCATATATAATATCATGCTTTTCCCGAAAAAGGAACTGAAATTGGTTTTGCCTTTTGGCTTTCAATCTAATAAGCATATCAAAGGCTTCAGAGCGAGGGGTATCAACCGGGTTTTGGAACTGAATGTCGCCTTTCCAATCGAAATGGGCAGTTAATGGTTGTTGCCAGACGCTTTGGAAGTTTATACCACCTAAATCAAGATCTTTGGCAGATTGCAGCGATGGTTTCGGGTGAGGATTTGGAGGTGGCAGATTATCCGAAATGGCACAAAAGACTGGGCCATTTGAGTTCATCAGGAATCCGAACTCTCATTAAAGGCGCGATGGTGAATGGTGTGGGCTTGGAGGGAAGTCAACCAGACCTAATATGCGAGCCATGCATAAGCGGAAAATTGCACCGGTTGGCGTTCCCTAAAGAATCTGAAAGAAGAGCTTGTGAAAAATTGGAGCTCGTTCATAGTGATGTGCGCGGAAAAATGGACGTACCTTCACTGAGTGGTGGAAGTTATTTCGTCACTTTCATCAATGATTTGACCCGGTGCGGTTGGGTTTATGTCCTGGGAGGAAAGGACGAAGTAATAGAAGTTTTCAAGAACCGGAAAGTCATGGTCGAGAAGGCGTCTGGGTGTGTTGTGAAGTTGATCCGGAATGACAATGGAGGAGAATATGTATACAATCAGTTCAAGCATTTTCTGACATCTCAAGGCATCAGACACGAACTGACTGTCCCGCGGAACCCTGAACAAAATGGAGTGTATGAAAGGCTGAATCGAACTTTAGTGGAGGCAACGAGTTCCATGCTTTCTGACGGAAATTTATCCCATCGTTTTTGGGCCGAAGTGGTAACCAGCGCTGCTTACCTTCGAAATAGATACCTGAAGAGAGCAGTGCCTGTAAAAACTCCCTATGAGGTTTGGACTGGTCTATACCAAATCTTCAGCATCTGAGGCGGGTAGGCTGTATTGCCTATGGTTTAGTAACCAAAGAGATGGTACTGGACTGGACTGGTACTGGACGAGTATCAACCTCCAGGTGAGACGCATGATGAACAGGATTCGCACATTCCGATGGAGGAGGCTGAAAAACAATTTTGCCCTGACCGTGAAGATACACGTCCCAGAAGAGTCCGGACACCTCCAGATCGCATTGGAGAATGGATTTGCTCGGCAATGGTTCAAGATCCAACATCAGTCAAGGAAGCTTTTGAACGTGATGATGCTGATAAATGGCGGGAGGCAATACTACTGGAGCTTCAGTCATTGAAGCAGTACGATGTGTGGGTTTTGGTGGAAAAATCAGAAAATAAGAAGATTGTTGGGACAATTTGGGTTTTCAAAGTGAAAGAAGACGAGGCCGGAAACCCCGAAAGATATAAAGCGAGGCTGGTTGCAAAAGGTTTTAGTCAAAGTCCGGGACTCGATTATGAGGAGACTTTTTGTCCAGTGGCAAGGTTTGAGACGATTCGGGTTTGGCTTGCCATCTCCGCTACAAAGGGGTTGAAATTTCATCAAATGGACATTGGCTCGGTTTTTCTGAATGGTTAGCTTCAGGAGGAAATTTATGTGCAACAACCTGAGGGTTTTGAAGCTCGGCGTAATGGCGTTGAGTTGGTCTGTAAGCTCAAGAAAAGCCTCTACGGGCTGAAGCAACCGCCATTTCAAGATGTTGGAATGTGATGCTGGATTCCGTTCTCAAGACCATTGGTTTTGAACAGACCAATGAAGACCCATTTCTCTACCGTCATCTTGATAAGGAATTGGTCTACCTGGTTGTGTAAGTGGACGGTCTGGTGATTGCGGCAAAGAACGACTTAGAAATTGGCAGCATCAAAAGGTGTCTGTCGGAACGTTTCCGACAGAAAGATCTCGGAACACTATCATATGGTGTGAGTGTGGTTCTGAAAAGACTTGGAAAAAGTGTTGCTATCCCCCTCGCTATGGTATTCAACCAATCCTTGCATCAGGGAGTGGTTCCCCAGATGTGGAGGAGAGCTGATATTTGTCCGCTGCACAAGGGTGTAGATAAAAAAATTGCAGGAAATTATCGCCCAATCTCGCTGACCAGTGTTCCATGCAAAATTTTAGAAGGCATTATGAAGGACCGCATAATGCTACATGTTGAAGAAAATACAATCATTTCGGATGATCAACACGGTTTCAGAAAGGGAAAGTCGTGCTCGACCAATCTAATCCAATTCAAAGAGTTCCTAACTGGTGCATTAGAGGATGGAGAGTCAGTCAACGCTATTTACTTGGACCTTGCAAAGGCATTTGACAGGGTTGACCATGCCATATTGATAAGAAAACTCGAGCTTGTGAACATTCCGGCCTCCGTCATTTCATGGATCCGACAGTGGTTGAGGCATCGACAACAAAGAGTCGTTTTAAATGGAGAATTTTCATCTTGGAGAGATGTAACTTCGGGTGTTCCTCAAGGAAGTGTTTTGGGGCCAGTTCTCTTTCTTTTATTTGTGGAAGATTTGGGGCGAGATCTCTCGTCAAAAATCTTAAAGTTCGCCGATGATGCAAAGCTCTTTCGGAGGGTAAACTCGTTTGAGGATCACTCTTGTCTCCAGGGAGACTTGAATTGTGTATTGGAATGGGCGGAGCGAAATAAGATGGAGTTCAACGTGGCAAAGAGTTCGGTGATGGTATTTGGGAAGGAACGTGTTCCAGCCATTTACACGTTAAATTCTAAAGTGATTCCGTTGGTCCAGACACAGCGCGATCTTGGAGTGATCTTCGATCCCACCCTGAAGTTTAGCGCGCACTCGTCCTCCGTGGCTCTAAAAGCAACCCGTATGTGCGGCATCCTGAGACGTCATTTTGAATCGCGAAGTGCAAAAACCTTGATGAAACTATTCACAACCTATGTGCGCCCTTTGCTTGAGCATTGTACTCAGGTGTGGTCTCCATTCCTTAAGAAGGACATAGTAGCAGTGGAGCGAGTACAGAGAACCTTCACCAGACTCTGCTTTCCAAAAGAGCGGAACCTCGCGCCAATTGAGCGTTTGAACGTACTGAATTTGGAACCTTTACAAGTGCGTAGGCTTAAGTGTGACCTTCTCACTCTCTTTAAGATTCGTTTGGGCCTAGTGACAATGGACGAAGAAATGTCTCCCGTCCTTGCATTGCTGCGAACACAGCCCAAGCCCCGTTCCAGGTTCATGAGAAGCGTTCCTCGAATAGATCTCCCCGTCATAAGGAACACAATTCGCTGGTGGTGTTTTAGTGTGCGAGTCTTGAGAGTATGGAACGAACTCCCCCTGGAAATCCGGCACTGTGTTAGTGTTGGGGACTTTCGAAATGAGCTCAGTACCTACAACTTGTCGCCTTACCTCGTTCATCAATGTTGCTAGTTGCCGAGTCCATAGAACCGTGATTCTCAATTTCTATTGTACTCGTTCATTACTGTCGTCTTTTTTCTCCATTTTTCTACCTACTCATGATCATTTATATAAATATAAATATTTCATTTTTGACAATACTCTTTATGCACCCCAGGGAGTGCTAGAGTCGTCTCAAACAATAAACAATATTTACTTGGAATCAAGGTTATACAAGATTTGGATGCAGGCGAGATATGGATTGGGCAACCAGTGTATGGTTTTCAGTTGCTGAAGAGATCCCAGATGGGTGAATCCAAACCCGTGGACACGCCAATGGAGACGAATGCCAAACTGACCAAGGCTCTTCCCGGTGAAGAACCAGTCAACATTGCTGAATTCAAGTCAATTTTGGGAGGACTCTAGCATCTCTCAGTGAGAACGCGACCTGATCTGGCATTCAGTGCGGGCGTGATTGCAAAGTTCAGTTCCAATCCAACTAGTGAGCATTGGGTTGCAATGAAGCAAACACTGAGATACATTCAAGGAACATGGACTTGGGGAGTACAATTCCATCAAGACTTGCCGTCTAGTTGGGTTTTCTGATTCAGATTGGGCTGGGAACCTTGATGATCGTCGTTCAACGTCTGGCTATGTTTTCATGCTGTCTGGTGGACCCGTTTCTTGGAGAAGCCAGAAACATAAGGGAGGTTGTTGCATATCGCTTCTCAATAGGTTCGGTTCGATCCTCGCCTGTATTTCCGTGGCATCCGATGATTTTATTAGAGTGACTATGCTCATGACCAAGTTAACGAATTTTACTTTTTCCTGATAATAAATGCAGTCAGTGCTTGGAACCTCTATGGCGTAGTTAACTCCTCTCCGACAATAGAACATTTAGAAGTTCAACATTCTCCAAGTGTACGCACAATTTATTGTCATTGCATCTGCTAGAGCGCAATTGTTATCTCTTGAGGTGTTTTACATCCGGGTACATCACCTTGAATTAGTGCTAAGTTCAAGCATGGAGATGGAATTTTTCCAATAAATGGTATTTGTGTCTCAACTCCATTGATGTCAAACTTATAAATTTCGGTATCCACCATATCAGGGTAAAAATAGAGAAATGTATCTTTGTAGACAATGGTTTCTCCGTCAGTAACAACATCCTGCAGACTCGGGCCATCGGCTTCAAATGCTTTTGAATTCCAATCCAATATCAGGGTCCGATCGAAGGCTCCTCCAATCTCCATGTTTTTGCCACCAAATATGGCAACCTTGCGTTGTCCTTCTGGTCCAAAAGCCCCACAAACGAAACGCCTTATCTTCACATTTGGGAGCTTGATATTGTCAAAAGTCTATGGTAACGACAAAAACATGGTTCATTAGTAGCGTGCGTGTCCTTCAAGTTATTGTTAAGTTTGGTAGTTGATTTCTATGCAAGCAATTCCTGAATGTGACATGGAAAAACGGAGCAATTCCACCGAATGCCTCAGCCTTTGGCTTTAAATCATTCCGAAGCAAATGCGTTGCTTGTAGTACTAATAGTTTTGATATTTTTTGGATAACAATTTTAGCACTTGCTTAAGTCACATTAGTTTGTCATACTGAATAACGTTTCTTACACATTTGTAGATATGACAGATATGTAGTGTCTCATTAGTAATTTGCGCTTTTTAAGGCTGATGCTTGGTAGCCTTTATATTGTCACTTTTTACAGTTAAGATCATTGATTTTTTTAAGTTAGGGGTCGTTTAATGACATACTTTATTACAGCACATACCAACAAGTTTCGTTTTCTTAGCAATCTAGGAGCGTCAAAAAAATTGAAATGAGCAATTTCGGATAGTGGGCATGGAATCTCGTCTTTTTGGTTTTGGGTACTAGGGTCGGAGGGGTGAACCCCTCGCCCTGCCAGCAAAGCCGGCCATCACATCGTCCACTTCCAAATTCCGTTAAGCACTTTCAAGTGCGGTATCAGTTTTTGGTTCTCCGTCTGTGAGTGGGGTTAGCGTCTAAAAGTTTCCTTTGAGAATGGCCGGGGAGGAGATTTGAACCGGGCACCTCTCTCATGCTAAGAAATTGCGCTCACTACCCCACGTCTCCTTCCTTAAAACGGTTACTTCTGGCTACAGGGTTTGAACCCACGACACCTGGGGAGAGGGTTTTCACCTTGGTCACATTGTCCCTTTGACCCCTCGTGGTTAATGTGATATTTAGTTGTGCTATTCTTCCCAATGTTCTATTCTAGTCACCGATATCAATTTATGGTTAATGTGATATTTTATTGTGCTATTCTTCCCAATGCTAAATTCTAGTCACCGATATCAATTTACATTTACCACTACTCATGCTTCCACCATCATACTTGCCATAGACATTTTTCCCTTATTTTTAATACCTTCACAAGCGATCAATGAATATCTAGTCTACAGCCACCATTTGGTAATCATATATAGCACAGCCGGTAGTAGTCGCCTCCAGGTGGAAGAACCTTCTTCCAGACGACTGAGGACGGCAATGCGGAACTTGAGCCCAGAAGAGACGTGATGCGTGCGGAATGGCCGTGGTTGCAGCGGGTGGGGATGGTGCAACGGGTGGGGATGGTGCAGCAGGATGGCCGTGGTCGTAGCAAGAGCGTGATGCGTGTGGAAGGCCGGTTGTTGTAGCGGAAGGTCCGTGGATACAGCGGTGACTGGGCCAGGTCGACTGTGGGGTGTCTGAGGCGCTAGGGGAGACGTCAATGCCTGGATGATTGGAGAGGACCGGTGGAATTGATGGCATGTCGTTAATTGCATCTGATGCGATTGCGTTTGCTCGTCTTGGTCCGATATCAACTTACATTTACCACTTCTCATGCTCCCACCATCATACTCGCTATGGACATTTTCCTTTATTATAAATACCTTCACAAGCGATCAATAAATATCTAGTCAACAGCCACCATCCGGTAATCATACACCAATTGAAGGCTTCTTTAGCATTTCCCAAAACTAAAAATGTCCCTCATTGATCTGCTTTTCTCCACGTCATTCACCACCTTGTAGAGAAATGTCCTTTCCTGCGAATGCCAAATTTTGCAAATCTCCAAACGCGCTCATTGAATGTTCCATCCCGTCATCACATCTGGTCTTGCTTTGACGACCTGTCCTCGACCCCTTTGGTTTGTGGCTACCCTGACACGGTAAATGCAAACACGTTAGTTGTTCCAACACGCTCAACTCACTACGTTCGTGACCCCAGACCTTTGTTCTGATTTGGTTAATGGTTTTGAGGTGCCTTGCCCATTAACCATCGTGCCCCTCAAGTTAAAGGTCCTTTCCGCTTGAGATAGTAACTCCCCCAAGGCCAAGGCGGAAACCGAGGCCATGAGATCTTCTTGAGGATTTGCTTGCCTCAATCATGGCTGTGTCTGTCAAAGCACCTAAATATAACAAACGTTACCCGGAAAGCTGGTCTCGGTCTGCTGAAAGTCATTTTCGCCTGGCCAACATCTCTAGAGAAAATACCAACTACCATCACATGGTGGCTGTCCCGGAAGTCGAGGAATTAGATCGTTTCAGTAACATCTTGGCCATTTGTGATCAATCAGCCGAGGATTCTGATGGCCAGCCCTATGCCTCTTTCAAAAACCACGTGCTCAATTTACTAGGAAAAGTTAGATGGAGCTTTTGGATGGAGGAGTGCATTGCATACGGCCTGGGTGATCGTTCTTCCCCGGATGCTCTGAATGCTTTGCAGAAGGTGTAGCCCAATGGGGTTGCTGCCATTGAAACTTCTTTAGCTTTTCGGGCGTTGTTCATTCAAAAACTTCCCCCTATAGTTGGCCGGCCATCACCTCTCTTGTCCAATCTAATCCCCTTCATTACCTGGCAGTCATTGCTGCAAGACACTTGGCCCTCAAGAGGTCGAGGGACAACTCTTCTATAGTGTCTCGAGCTGCTCTTGTAAAAGACACTAACTGCGAGGTTCCCAATGAAGATGTTTTATTGGCAGTCCAATTGGTCTCTTTTCCATCAGTGCTTCCAGTGCTTCCAAAACGTTAACGGTCCCTGCGTCTCACATGGAACTTCCCCCCGGTTTCCGTGCCAATGCTTATACTATCAAAATCCAAGATGGTTTGTCTGAGATAGTTTGGTTGGCTAACCCCGGAGCGTCTTTGTCTCTTGTTCCACCTACTGAAGAGCACGTTCACTTGTGTCCTAACCCAAATAAAACTATACTTCAGCCAGCCAATGGAACACGATGTAGGGTGTATGGGCGCAAAGTGGTAACCGTTTATCTCTTAAAAGCCGGTAAACTCGACCACACCTTTTTGTTGCTGATGTTACTGAAAATTTGCTCGTTTAAACTTCTATTAGACGGACGACATTATGGTGATCTGCAAACGTCGACTACTTGTGAATATGGCCACTGGTCACTCAGTAAAGGGAAAGTTGTCCCCATCCTATACCATTTCGAGGCTTCCCCTCTCGAAGCCGTCTATGAGTCACTTGCTTGTTCCTCACAATTTTCAGTTACTTCTAGAAAGATACAGCGATGTACTCAGACCAAGGGCACATTTTAAATCGGCATCAAAACACAATATTCTTGGTGAGATCACCTTGAAAGATGGTGCCGGACCTGACAAGATATGTGCCAAACCTCGTCGTGTCTTTGGTGCAAAAAGAGATGCTCCGAGAGAATCTGTGGATTTCCTCATCTCTTCTGGGTGTGCCCGTTGGTCAAATTCTCCGTATTCCAGCGCCCTTCACGTGGTAACCAAACCTGACGGTTCCTTCCGTCCTGGTGGCGACTTCAGGAAGCTCAACGTTTGGACTTTAAAGGATTCGTATCCACTGCCTCGTTTGGACGATTTTCTCACTTTGCTCCCAGGGTGCTCTGTTTTTTCGAAATTGGATCTTGTTAAGCCTTCCATCAGATTCCAATGCATCCAAATTCCATCAAATTTACCGCCATTACAACACCTTGGGGTCTCTTGGAATTCTTAGTAATGCCCTTTGGGTTATGCAACGCCGCCCAGCTATTCCAACGATTTGTCTCTAATATTCTTCGTGGTATACATGATGTTTTGGCTTACATCGACAACACTATTTGCTTCAGTACGACCATGGGTGGGCATCTTGCCATAGTGAACTCTGGCCCTGAACGCCTCACTGAAAATGGCTTGACCATCAATAGTCAAAAGTGTACGGAACGCCTCACTGAAAATGGCTTGACCATCAATAGTCAAAAGTGTACGTTTGGTGTTTCGGAACTGGAATGTTTAGGCCATGTAATTTCCCCATTTGGTGTGAGCGCAAAGCCCATGGGTCTTGGTTCTGTACTTTCCATTCCTGTTCCTGATTCGATTCAAGTAGAGGGCTTGTCACTAGCTCTCTAGGTTAAAGGCCTTCAAGAGCTCTTGGGCCTGACCAGCTATTATTCTCGCTTTGTGCCTCACTTAGCCGAAATTGCTAGACCTCAGAAAGATGATGACACTGACCAATCCATCAAGTAAAGTGCAAACATTTCACACGGCTATGCAAATGGGGGTAGGGAGTTAAATTGGGAAGGAAAATTGCTTCACGAAGATCCCAGCAAATTACAAAAACAGAACAAATGTGATTGGCCGTTGTCAAGCTTAAAATATCTGGAAAGATCAATACTTACCCTAGTTTTTATGTTTATTGAGCGGAGCACCGGCCCGACGTCATTGGACAACCCGACCAGGATTTCATCGTTGGATATGACAGTGCGACAGAATGAAGTATGCAACGATGAATTTGCGAACGGAGATCCTTCCGATACTTGCTCAATTTTCAAACCATTGTAGAAGTAGACGAACTTGGACTTGGTAAAAATCAAGATACCTTGATTTGGAATGGGCAAGAAGGAAAAACCAGTGTTGTTCTGCTTCGAGAAATCCTTCAAGACCCAAGTCTTCTTTTCATTGTCAAACTGGTGGCACACAATTCCGAAGAAGTCGTTTTTTGTGCCTTTGGAACAACTATGTAAGTCATTGTCGAGCATCGTGTACTGGAAATAGAAACCATTCCAAGAATGTTATTTAAAGCGCATTATCAGTTTTAAGATATTCTTGCTATTTCACATATGATAGCCTTTTTCTTTCCAATTTGGATCCATAAGAAAGTAACAAAATGAAAGCAGATCGGCTCTTGAAAATGTGAGATTTGAAAATCTTATTCGTCTTTGTCGCTTTCTGATTTTTCTTTGAAGAGTTCTAGGTCACTAGTCAAGTCCAATGAAGCCTCTTTATCCAGATTTGTTTACAGATTATTAAAACTAAAGTTACATGCCCATTGAAAATATGTTAATAACAAAACGTGTTTCTTTTGAGGCTAAAAAGGACTTAAATCCGCGGATCTGCCGTGTCTTCCTTTTGTCCGCTTGCGGCCTTAGCGATTTCAAACGAGCAAAATAAGTGTTACAGTGTAACCCAATTCATAGTGCCTTAACCAGTAGTACTTAAACAACAAAAAAAAAATATTTAGAATATATGTTCTTTTGACTTCATAAATATGCTTTTCCCAGTTTCCAAACTTCAAAAAGCCATTAGGCATATGACTTCGATGAGATTGGTCTTGTATAAGACATGAAGTAATCGTGGGTTTGGAAATGAGTGACTTTCCTATTATGCATTTCCATTGACTTGGCAAAAATTTAGCCCAATGCGGGCTCCTCTTTTTCTCCCCTGACGAGTGCATACTCCCCGTTTCTTGGAAAATATTTACTTTCCTTGGAAAAACCTCCTCTTCAAAAAAACTCATTTGCTGCCGAATTCAGAATTATTGGTAATTCGATGCTCTTCTTTCCAGTTTACTGAGTAGCAACTCTGGCTAGAATGTTCAAGAACTTTAGTTTCCATGACGCTCACTTCAGGGTTCACCTTGTTTTCTGACTCATTTTGTCTAAGTCTTTTGGATGAAATAAAACACGTTCCTTCAAAATCTCCACTTTTTTCCGCCAAATAAATTACTCTTTAAAAAAAATCCTCTTTAGAAGTGTATTCCTAAAAGTTTCCTAAACAAAAGGCACCATAAATCATTGAGTTGACAAGACTCAAAACATTTGTATGGCTAGCGAAAATACTTCAGGAAAAAATGTTTGTAAAATTGCCCTGCTAAGGTACTTCAGCGTGATAATTATTTTGACTTGTCTGTTTGTTCGAGATTCGAAAAGTCAAACAAAAACAATCAAATTGTCTTTCAAACTAGTGAAATATTGTGTAAAACTGGCTCAAAAACATGCACAGATAGAAAATCAACAAGAATCATTTTACTAATTGATGAGAAACTTACGCTGACAAAATATAAAAGAGAAGTAAGGAATAGGCAATAATAGTACATGAACATAAATGCTAAAATATTAGAACATTTGGGATGGACAATTGATTATTTTGTTTTTATCCACACATTTGACAAAAAGTATCACGCATTGGTGAAAAATGAATGAGTTATCTTTTAGTAGAGTTCAGATTTCTACGTATTAGGAAGTTTGCATAAATGGCAGGCATTATTTAGGGACACAGAGCAATACCAAAGTACAGTTTAATAGATTTCAATTTGAACTTTGTACTCCAAATGTTTTTTGCAAAGCATCCAAAATATTCAAATAAAGCTAGTGTCATATCTCTTAAGATGTTTTATTCCATAATTGTACCGCATCCAAATGAGTTTAAAGAACAAATGTAGCTCAGAGCTACAGTATGTCTACTTTTGGATTGAGGGCCATTCCCAGAGTGAGAACCATAGTTTCATAACAAAGGCGTCAATTTACTTGAAATTTCCGTAAGATGTTTCTGAAACAATTTTTACAAATAATATTATTAACAAACTAGTATTGGCTGATTGTGTTTAGAATAAATTCTTGATTTATCAAGAGAAGCTAATTAGCACTTAAAGACATGTTTAAAGTCATTTCAAATATTTTTACATGTCTGGTTGGAAGTACATACCATCAATGACTACGAAAATGATATTAGTCACATATTTTGTTCAATACTAAAGCTAATAATTGAAATTCAAAAATTTCAGCAGTAAAAGTTTAGGCCTTACTTGGCGGAAAATGTTTGGTGATCACAAAAAGTGGCGCTTCCTTGCTTTTGGGACATTGAAGTAGCAGCTGCATGATGATGTCAGCACAAATTTTGGGAGGTCAATGGGGCACTTTTCAAAGAAGTAGGGGTACTAAAAACCCAAGATATAAAGCGCAATATTGGACAAAAAACTTTGTTAAGATTTAAAAAAGTTCATTGCAAAAATACGAAATTCTAAAATACGAATAATAAGTCGAAAAAAGCTTTTTTTCTTCTAAAAAAAAAATAGATGTTTACGAGTGAAACTTGGACAATTTAATAAAATGCAATGCTACATGAACCCTTCATTTAATGGTTAAAAGAATTGAAATTATAATTCAACCCTTTATCAACGAAATAAAGCGTCAATAGTGTGAGCGAGCTCTCAAAATTTGAAGGTTACGTCATCTTGAGGGGTTTTCCTCTCCTGCTTCAATGTCCCATTAGTGTCCTTGAACTAACATAGTTCAAGTAATTGTTGAACCATGTCCCAAGTTGGCAAACAATTTTGGTAATGGAGAGTTGGAAGCACTGAATGAGCTTCAAATGGTAGTTCTTAACGGGATTGTGGCGCTGCCAGGCTAACCCACACAACTGAAATCCGAGCCGGTACTTTACACGTCCCTATGGCTAGCTCTTCATCTAAGACCCCTGGTCGAAGCAAAGTTTCTGTCAGGGAAATGAACGAGACTTGCCTATCAATCTTCAAGAACCTTGATCTTTTGCTCTGTGTTATCTCTGGGTACACCTCTTGGTCGCTTGAAGCAACCCTTCTCATTGAACTTGAGAAGGCCAAACTCTCCAAGTTTGGGACACCGTTCAGGATGAGCCAATTTGCAACCTTTCCCTGCCTTTTTTGCATCTCTGTCGTTATTGGAAATTGTAAATCTTTGAAGCATTATATACTGTGCTCTCCTTAGCTACTTGAGGACAGAAGAGGATGCATCTTACCGTTTGAAAGTCCAGGTCTTCGTTTTGGATTTCAATTAGGCCTTTTGTGTTAAGGAATATTCCAGTCTAATTCTACATTAGAACTAATTCAACCATAAGGACATAAGTTAGTACCTTCCTGATGCCCTACCATTTTTTATCAGACGATCAGCGTCTGACCTGTGTTGCAATTCTGATTGCAATTAAATTGTTGTGTTTTTGTAATTGTATTTCCTTACATTTGAACTCAGAGTAATTGTAATTGATTACATTTGGACCAACTAAATTGTGCTCTTTCAATTACAAATTGAATTTGCAATTACACCCAGATGACACGTTTTCAAGCACAGACCCTTCAACCATTCTTAGATGTATGGTATATCGTCGTTCAACAAACAAAACCTTTTGTTTATAATCACTATCAGCTTCTTTTTTCAAATGCACACTCTGGACAAATCTATCTCATCAAATTCTAGCGTCTTTGGCGACCCCGTGATGGTAAATTGACAGATGTTAATCAAGACATTTTCTAAAAAGCTAAATGCAGGCAATTTTCTTTGCATTTCCAGATGCAAACCTACCAGCATGACAAAAGACATAAAATGCTTAAAACATTTCTGAAGAAAATGCAAAAATGGTGGAAACCTAATAGCACTGGTTGAACGAGAATCGATATTTATATGTTTGGGGTTTCTTGTCGTGCCTTCTTTCATTCGAAATTTCCCGCTCTTTTGGTTATGACCAATCGGGGGAAGAGGCGGGAGAAAAATCCGGAAAAAACAGAGAGTACGAAGAAGAGCAAGACGAAAAAGAGAGGCATGGGTACTGAACAAGAAAAAGAAGTGTAAAAGGAGAATAAAAAACCTAAGATTAAGATACAGTCCATTTATATCATTGGTGCCGAGAGATCGTCGAAACATCGTGGTCCTTCGAGCCGGATCTAATACCGGATTCCTAGGAGTGGGTGGATTGTTATCGAATGAAGAGGGAGTGCCAAGAATCTGTGATCACCTAAGAAAGTGAAACAGACCTCACCCCTCCAGAAAAGATGACGGAACCCCAGGACGGAGAGATGACCCTTCGGACGGAGGAAGAAGCCGAAGACCCACAGGATCCAGACCTCAGCGATCTAGGCAAAAGAATGGCTGCTGTCAAGAGGCGGATCACCGCTCAGATTAAAGTGATCCAAGAAATGATGGGATCGGCCGAACTCATCTCCAGAACCAGGATTCGCTTCAAGAAGAAAGCCCTGGAGAAGACGCTAGAGGACCTGAATGACATCATCAAACCCTTCAGAATATCCGATGTGGCTGAGGATGAGTTGCAAAGGATAGAAGATTACTTCGCCGTGGAGCAGGACCGAGTCATGTCCATGGTCGCAGATGTTCAAGACCATTTGGAATCCAGAGTGAATGAATCGTCCACCGAATTCGAATCAGATCAGACTCAATTTCGCCAGCTTCAAGCCGAGGAACGTGAGAAATTGCGGACCCAGATCAAAAGGAGTCAAGCTCACACTGAAAAGGTAGTTCAAGATTTGAACGCTACCAAAGGCCAAACGGAAGAATTAAAGCACAAATTAGAACAACTTGAATTGGGGGAGCGAAAAGAGGATTTCAGGTTCGAGAGAAAGGCGGAAAATCTGAATACGAGCTCAGATCTCAAGACTTCATGGATGTCTCACCCAGCCCCTGGAACCGGTGGACAAGGCGCTCAGAATTCCCTGAAGACAGAGATGATGGTTTATAACGGGAAGCCGTTGGATTTTACAAATTGGAGTAATATGTTTCATTCTCTTGTTCATTGCTCAAGCAAATCAGCCGCAGAAAAGATGGGATTGCTGAGAGCTAGCCTTGGACCCGCTTGTCAGAAGGTGATAGAGGGTTTTAGCAACACTGAGGAACATTATCATCAGGCGCTGGTCGTCATTTACCGGCGATATGGCAACGAGTCGTTCTTAATGCATTAATCGATGAAGGATCAGATACGACTATTGTTTGTGAAAGAATTGTGAAAGAATTGGGTATCCCAAAGCCGAAGACCAAAGATGTGACGATGAACCTCGTTTCCAAAAGAGCCCGCTGTCGGTCAGCTTCTGTTCAGTTTTTAGTGGCAGAGGTCAATGCACGAGGAGGAGGCCATTCAATCATGGCCATGACGTTGCCAGAAGTGTGCAAGAATCTTCGTGGATACTCTTGGAAGAAGATCCAGTCGGAAATCCAGCATTTGGCCGATTTACCTTTGGAGGAGATTTCACAACCTGTGGAACTTCTCATTGGGGCGGACAACCTGCATCTTATTTCCCCTCTCGAATGTCGGGGAGGAACCAAGGACCAACCTTTTGCCATGAGATGTGAATTGGGTTGGGTAGTTCGAGGGCGGGTGCCACGTAAAGACGAACTTGGGGTTCGGGTGCCATCCTTGAATTGGTGTCAGGGTGAGGATGAAGACTTGGAAGGTCTGGTCCGCGACTTTTTCAGTTCAGAAAGGTTTGGCTGTGAGGTTATTCGAGAAGAGAGGCCTATATGGAGCCAAGAAGAAGCCTATGGGATGAAGCTCATTGAAGAAGGAACGAAGAAGATCCCAAGGGAACCCGGATATGAAGCCTCGTTGCCTTGGAAGTCTGGATTTAAGCCAAAGAATGATCCCTTGGCTGCAAAGAAGCGCTTTGAGTCGCTGAAAAGGAAGATGTATAACAAACCGGACTTTGGAAAGGATTACAAGAAAGCTATTAATGTTTATCTGGAAAAGGGATATGCCCATGAAGTCACGTCCAAAGAAGAATGGGAACATTCAGACCAAAGATGGTTGCCACATCATGGGGTATACAAAAATGCAGTTTCGAGGAAGATCCGAGTCGTATTTGACTCAGCCGCCAAATTTCATCCGGCTTGAAGGACCACGATGTTTCGACGATCTCTCGTCACCAATGATATAAATGGACTGTCCCTTAACGACTGTCTCTACACAGGCCCAGCTCTGCAAGGTGAACTTTTGCCCCTGCTTGTCGGCTTCCGAGAATATCCAGTGGGGTTGACGGCGGATATCGAAGCGATGTATAGTCGGATCCGTATGAACAAGGACGATGCAAGATATCACCGATTTCTGTGGGAAGAGGAGAACGGGGAGCCCAAACTGTACGAGATGAACGGTGTAGTATTTGGCGATTCTCCTTCACCGTGCCAAGCCATCCATACTTTATCAAGAACCGCCCAGGATTTTGGAGATCCTCAGACCTTGGGTTTAGTGGAGAAGCGCTTCTACATGGATGATTATCTTGACAGTTTTGCCATTGAGGGGGAGGCCATTGCTCAGAGTAAAAAGCTCATCCAAGTGTTGAAGAACGGAAATTTTCATTTGAGAGATTGGCTTTCCAACTCGGAGCGAGTGGTAATGGAGATTGAGGGCCCAGAGGATGGAAAGAAAATCGGGGCCCAAGATCAGAACCCTTCTCAAGTGATGGATTTAACCTCCAAGGAAGGGCAAGTCCTTGGACTGACATGGAACCTACGGGAAGATTCCCTCGGGTTTGCTCTAAAAAACTTCAAAGTGGAGGATATCGTGTTCACCCGTCGAGGCTTGTTGAGAAAGCTCGCCGGGGTCTTTGATCCAATCGGGTTGGCTGCCCCATTCATCGTGAAGGGAAAAATCATGATGCAAGGGTTATCGAAGATGGCTAAGGAATGGGACGAAAAATTAGATTCGAAAGATGTCGAAGTCTGGAGAGAGTAGGTCTAAACTGCAAGCTGATTGACGAACATAATGATCCCGAGATGCATTTTTACCTTTGGGGTTGTGTCGACGCAACTGCATGTTTTCTGTGACGCTAGCATTGAGGCATTTGCTGCGGTTGCTTATGTTCGAAATGAGATGCAGACTGGGGAAATCAAGATTCGACTGGTTATGTCCAAGACAAGAGTGGTTCCTGTCAAACCCATTTCGATTGCGAAACTGGAGCTCAATGGGGCTGTCCTGGGGGCAAGAATAATTGGATTTTTGGAAAGAACGTTTCGCCAACCCATCAACAGAAGAGTATTGTGGACGGATTCCACCGCAGTTTTGGGATGGATTCAAGCAACGGCGTCGTATTATAAACCGTTCGTGAGCAACTGGGTGGGAGAAATCCAGATGTTGAGCTCAACCCGTGATTGGAGACACGTTCCCGGAGCCAAAAATCCTGCGGATCTGGCGACACGTTCGAATTTTAAGGGTCCTGTCCTTCCCGACTTGTGGCTGAACGGCCCTGAATTCCTTATGGAGAAAGAGATAAATTGGCCCGAAATGAAGACAGTGCAAAAGAATAAGGAAGAAATTAAGAATGAATTCAATACCTTCGAGGTCGTTCTGGTTGCGGAAGAGAAAACATGGTTTGACAGAATAAAATCGTGGGAAGAAGCAAAGCAAAAGATGAGAGAAGAAAGTGAAGACCCAGAAGAAGATGAAGAGGTGGCGTTGATAGGCCAGAGCCAAAAGCGTGTGTTTCCCGAGGATCTTCAATGTTTGCAAGCGAAACTGCCTTTGAAGAATAATTCAAAATTACGTCAACTAAACCCATTTTTGGACGCAGTGGGACTCATTCGGGTAGGTGGACGCATTGACAAAGCAGCGGCACCCTACGAACTACGTCACCCCATCGTTCTCAGTCCAAAGGACCCGCTGACAATCCTCCTGTTGGACCATTTACACGAAAGAAGTAATCATGCAGGAACTAATCACGCCCTTTCCCTTCTGCGACAAAATTATCATGTCCTACGGGGCAGAGAGGCCATCAAACAGGCCGGCAGGAGATGTCTGTTTTGCCGCAAGAGGAGTGCGATGCCGGTCTCTCAAATGATGGCAGAGTTGCCACAAGAAAGGATATCAATTCCATCCCCCCCCTTCAACCGTGCCTCCGTGGATTTGTTCGGACCATATCAAGTAATAGTTTCTCGAAATCGAACAGAGAAGAGGTGGGGAGTGATATTTACCTGTCTTACCACGCGCGCGATCCACCTGGAGGTGGTCAGAAGTTTGAGCGAGGAAGATTTTTTATCGGTGTTGAGGATTTTTGAAAACTTGAGAGGTCGTCCCCAAACTATCTACTCGGACAACGGGACAAATTTTATTGCCAGTGCAAAAGCCTTAAAAGAAAGAGGGATCCCAATTAAATGGTCTTTTCAACCCCCCGCCGCTCCTCATTGNACCTGGAGGTGGTCAGAAGTTTGAGCGAGGATTTTTTTTTATCGGTGTTGAGGATTTTTGAAAACTTGAGAGGTCGTCCCAAACTATCTACTCGGACAACGGGACAAATTTTATTGCCAGTGCAAAAGCCTTAAAAGAAAGAGGGATCCCAATTAAATGGTCCTTTCAACCCCCCGCCGCTCCTCATTGGGGAGGAGTGCATGAGGCGTTGGTTAAATCCTCAAAACGGGCTCTGGTTGCTGTTCTAGAGCAAGAGGAAAAATCGTTAAGACACCTCAGAGAAGATGAGCTTCGGGTGCTGCTTGCGGAGGTGATGGGATTTCTAAATTCTCGGCCCCTTGATTATGAAGATGGGAACCCATGTGAACCTGCGTCTTTGACCCCGAACCATTTCTTGATTCAGTGCCCCAACAAGATCATCCCGGCGGGGCAATTTGCAAGCAAGAATCCACGATATCATTTCCGGTTTGTCCAGGGGTTGGTGGACCAGATTTGGGATCGATGGACAAAGGAATACCTCCCTACCCTCCTGAGCCGATCAAAATGGAACAATGTTCGACGAAACCTGGTCGTGGGTGATCAGGTAATGATCTTGGAACCAAATCTCCCAAGAGGGGAATGGAAGATAGGGAAGGTGGAGGAAACTTATCCCGGAAAGGATGGATTGGTGCGGGCAGCAACTGTTAAACTTTTGGATGGAAGCACAAAGACCCGGCCTTTAACCAAGCTTTGCATCATCCAGAAAAAGGAAGAAGGATCAGAAGACTCCACCAAGAAAGAGGAGGAGGATGGTTGAACGAGAATCGATATTTATATGTTTGGGGTTTCTTGTCGTGCCTTCTTTCATTCGAAATTTCCCGCTCTTTTGGTTATGACCAATCGGGGGAAGAGGCGGGAGAAAAATCCGGAAAAAACAGAGAGTACGAAGAAGAGCAAGACGAAAAAGAGAGGCATGGCATGGGTACTGAACAAGAAAAAGAAGTGTAAAAGGAGAATAAAAAAACCTAAGATTAAGATACAGTCCATTTATATCATTGGTGACGAGAGATCGTCGAAACAAGCACCGTTCCGACAATGAAAGTAAATCCAAAAGGATCAAGAACATTTTAAATCGCACTCCATAAAACTTTCGCAAAAGACACGATAGTTTATACGCGCAGAAAAGAAAATGTACTTTTTGCGTATTTCCTTACCGCTACTTGTAGTGGAATTCCAAGCAGTTCAAGACGAAAAACTTATTTATTTTTACTTAACATTATTTTCATATATTATTTGATCGACCAACGAATTAGAGTTGGCGGATCTGGTTAGCCCTTGAATTTAGGGTTGATCAGGAGTATTAGTCAAAAACCTGTCCCAGCTTGACTCAAATCCTGCTACTGGATCAACTCCTGCATACGCCCTACGAATACGTATTTGAGGGCAGCAAATGAACAATGAAGGAGCCCGAGAAAGAAGAGAGTTAGACTTCCTTGTTTTAACTAGCTTGGATTCTTGAGGGCTGGAGGGTACCCTCAAAACGCGGACCCTAAACACCGGGGTGGGACAAAGCTCATGAATGCTTTTGAAAACGTACAATGTCAGATACCTTTCGTTCCTTCTCTGGATACTGTACAATCCCAACCATTCTAGCATCTTCTAATACGAAAGCTCTCTCATTCCATCGATGTTCTTGTTAAAACATCTTTGGACCATCTCCTTTCGTACCTTCTCTGAACACTGTACAGTCCCAACTTTTTTAGCCTCTCCCAATATGAGAGCTCTCTCAATCCTGTGATGTTTCTAGTGAAACATCTTTGGACTTGTTCGAGCTTTTGCAAACCTGCTGAACTCATTGGAGCCCAATTGGGAGAGGCATATTCAAGATGCGGCTGAATAATCGACTTGTACAGAGTTAGCATCGTGATACTATCTCTGGACTTAAACGTGCGATATGTCCAACCACATGTTTGAAACATTTTACCTACTCTCAACTAGATATGCTCATCGAACTTTCCATTATTTTGGAGGACTACACCTAAATCCTTCATGGATGAGAACTGCTCAATGTCCTTACCTTCATCATCTAATAGTGGAGTGTCTAATGGCGTCGGCCCAAGGGTCATTGAGCGGAATTTCATTCCATTCAGTGCCATGTTACTCGCAGCAACCCATAAGTAGATTTGTTTTACTACCTCTATATTCGATCTCTATTCTTCTGTATATTTGCGGGGAATGTGTGGGACGAAAAAAACTAGAAGTTTCAAAACCAAATTATTTTTCAAACAACACTGTGTGACAAAAATAACCTTCCTGCATTCTTTTGTGTCAAAAAATTGTAGAATTTACCTCAGTTCTTTCAAGCAACGTCACGAATGAACACATGGTATTTACAAATGTAGTTGCAAGAGAAACAACTTGACTCTATTAAAAAAAGAATGATTGTCCACAAATTGTGGTTGTGGGCTTGCCAGTTCATCTTTTTCCATGATTGGCTCTCCAAGAGAAACAAACCATTTTCCAACGTTTTTAATAACCCTGTTATAAGCAAAAGATCAAGCCCGTCTTGGTATTGTTTTGATTCAATTGTGAAAAAATATAATCCATCACAATAGCCAAGTAAACATCCTTAACACATAGTCTAGTTTAAAACAAGTTTTTATTTTATTTTTGAGTGATTATTTGTATTTTTCTCATATTTGATTAGAATATTTAGCTCATGGTTAAGCCAAATGTTTTCGTAACACTCTAATTGAAAGTGCTTAATTAACTCTTGATCGCAACTTATGAGCACAGTTTGCTTGAAACTCAATGGACAAATAAAAGGCTCAACCCTTAAACCTCCTCAGTAGTGATGGGTTTCGGACCGGAAAAAGCTATTTTCCGTGAAGAACCTCTCTTAGGGCTCACAATTCAAACAAAATGAGCGTACAGAAATGAAAACCCAAGATCAACTACGAGTTTCAACAACGAGCAGCCCTGGTTCTGAAACCAAGAACGGCAGGGTCATGTTTTGTTACTCAGTTAAGCGGTTTTGATTTTGTTTGTGCACCTTATTTCGCTCGTGATGGGAGCCCTTGCAGAGACCCTTGAAGCAGTGCTGCCAGATGGCGGTTTAGCCCGCCACATTTTGCTACTTCTGGCGTTTTTAGATTCTGTCAGGCAGGGAGATTTTTCTCTCGACGGGGAAGATGAATCTGGCCGTTATCTGGCGTTTTTAACTTAATGAGGCTGGGAAATTTCCAACATTGAGGAATAGGCTGATTTAGGTGGGTTGCTGGCGTTTTGACTGACGTTAGGCGTTTTTTGACCCAAAGTTCAATGAAATTGGCATATTTTTCCTCAGATTTGTGGATGCTTTGTAAGAATGCAAGTTGTTCCTCGGCAACTTCATCTCGTCGCACTTTCAGTTTCATACTTCAGAGTAATTGATTAATGTACTCCACACTTTTGGGCACAAATTGACGCGTTTGAACTGTGAATCATGCATCACTTGTATTATCATCAAATCATTTCTCTAGAAATAACATAGGTATGAGTTTAGTGCAGATAGAGTACATATGTTACTTTTTCAAGAGAGGTTTTCAAGGCTTTCAAGTTGGTGCTTTCAAATTCAGAGACAATTACTGTTCTCACGGCTGTTTTCTCAATAAATGTATCAGATGTGGCACAATTTTGGACAAAACGGCAATGCATTTTTTCACTGAAATCAAGGTATGGCTAAATAAACATAATTTTTCACTTGTTTCAGCATTACAAAAATGCCCCATCCTGTTCCCCCTCTTTCGAAACACCAAACCATGCACAAACATGCAGGGCCACTATGAATGCTTTCAGGATTGAAAAACTTTTTCTGTCATAGATTCTAAGATGTTTGAAGGTGTACAAAAAATGTCGGCAGATATCACGTCACTCACATTTTTATGTGTAAAAATATTCAAACCACATCCACTAAAAACTATGGACCATAATTTTGCGTTTTGAGATGCAATGTTTAAAAGTAGTTGAATTGTGAAATCCACAAAGCAAGGTAAAATATCTGCAACTCTGCTAATTTACGCTCCACAGTCTTAAAATATCTATTTATATTAGTCCTCGGTGAAAGAAAGTTCTGTGTATGACACAAATAGTTAATGGAAGGCCAGCAAATTCAATTCATGCAGAAAAACATCTGATTGAACATTGAAGTGCCCTTACTCAATACTAAGAGAGAGGGTATCTGATGTTTTTGTGGCGTTTTTTAAATATTTATATGGCGGTGAATATCTTGTATTGGCGTTTTTGGGGGGGTCATCTGACGTTTTTAGCCTGTCGCCACCTGGCAGCACTGCCTTGAAGCTAAGAGGACAACATTCCGGTCCGAAACACATCGCTAGATGTAGTGACGTGTTTCAAACCGGAAAGGCAGCTTTTTCGCTACAAGGCCCTCAAATAGGGCTCCCATCTTCAGCTAAAGAAAAAAACGTAAGGAAACCAGAAAAAACGCTTAATCGAGTGGCAAAGCGTGACCCTGTCTTTTTCGGACTCGAACACAGGGTTGCTTCAAGACTCGTTCCTGGCCCTTGATCGCTTGGTTGCATTTTTTCCCCTCGAGTTGAGAACCCTAACTGAGGGCCTTCGAGCTAAAAAAGCTGGGTTGCATGAGAACCATATCAGGCAAAACTACATGTTCAGGAGCTCCCGGGTCACAATGTAAAACTAAAAGAATTTGGGGAAACATAGTTCAATTTGGAAGTCATTGACATGCAAATACCGAGCTAATGACATCCTAACAAAATCTTACCTGAATGCTTCCTCCGAGATTGGATGTTGGTATTGGTATGTCACATTTCTCTGTCATTTTGGTATCTAAATCAAAATAATAATGCTCCTTGATGTCATCTAGCCCAAACAGCTTGCTCGGCCCTCCTGAGTTATCCTCGTTTGAAGTGTCTGAAAATAGATACCTGGATCAACTAGTGAAATCAATTAAAGAAATGGCTAATTACTCATGTTGGCATCCATCTCCGCGGTACAATCTCGTTCCGAACTTGAACAATTGGAACAAGTTCGATCCAAGAGAGGACAGTCGTTGGTCATCAGGCAGGATTCATGCTCCGGATCGTATGTATTCCAAAAACACTCATCGCGGTGTCGGCACATGGAGGCACATTCTTTTGCATTGGCCACTCTCCTGATGCCTTCCAGTGCTCCATAACATCTGCCGTGAATTCCGCATTGAACCTCGGGGCATTCTTCTTCCCCACTGATGCAATTGTCTTGGCACTTCTCATTGGACAGCCTCAAGCATCCGGACAAAGGAGTACAGACCTGGGAATCTTTGTAGAATGTGAACCAAGTGCAGCCAGTTACGGATTGGCAATGACGCCAACATTCTCGCGAACTATTGGTGGGTGTGGCTCCCAAAATTTGGGAGTCCAAACATTCTCCCGGTACGAAGCATTGGAGACCTTTTTGAGCCACAGCGTTGTGGAACCAAAAGAAAAGCCCCAAAAGGGCGATGTGTGCATGCATGTCGATCTGAATCACAGTGATCACTAGCATGGAAGACCTGTCCTATTGGGTTTATATAGTGAGCAAGTGCATAACAAAAACAGGTGCGAAAAATTTGCACATTTACGTTGAAATACACATCTGGAAACGTCGAAGAGAAAAGTGAAAAAAAAATCTTAAGTGAAATGATATGTTTTGTTTTACTTTCAAAGTGCCCTTAAAATCAACAAACTTATGTACTGATGGACGAGAACCACCTACTTGTCTTGTATGAAACTATTTCAAAAAATATATTTCTTCATTGAATGCGTTCGAACTTGCCGCTCTTGGGCATTCTTGAACGAAAAGCTAGTCTGTTTTTTTTTTGATAGAAGAAACATTCTAAGCTTGGTTTAAAACTGAACAATAGACCATCTGATAAATAAAATTTATAATGATCGCGGAGAGCTCGCTTGCAGGTTATGGAGGGCTTGTACCCATTTTAGATCAAAGGCGGATATTGAACTCTTGACTAACGCTGCATTTGATATTTTGAAAGCAGTTACATCAAATTTCACATTTGCTGCTCCTTCTTTCACTGACCTTTTATTTCATTCCCGGATTAGAGCAAACATCGTGGAGACTTTAGAAGCTTTATGGACTAAATAGGTTTCGCACCTACGCTGAATACTGAAGTTTTAGGGATTGAAGTCGTTTCCGATAGCTTTAGGGACTTCATGTTAGCTTGATGTCTTGTAAAATTCTTAAATTTTGTTTTTAATTTTATCCAATTTCCTTTCGGTCATGGTCGCGAAAAAAAGGGGATGCATATTCTAGATGTGATTGGACCATTGATATGTATAGAGTTTTCATAGTTTATGCTTCCCTGCATTTGAATGTTTGGTACATGCATATCCAGCCGCAAGCTCGGAAAGCTTTGATAACTTTCCATTTGGAAATGCTCCTCAAACTTGCTTTTATCTGCTACTATAGTTCTAAGGTCTTTAATAGAGTTTGTTGATAAAAAGGGTTTCTGGTGATTGTGTAAATTGTTGGGTCTACCCGAATTTGGTCGTATTCAAAACGTATACCCATTTTGGTCCATATTTAGAGCGTGCACCCATTTGTATGGTACGTTCCAGTCATTTTGTAGGTCCGTCTGCTTCAGTGAATTTCTACTAATTGCTACATTGGTATCGTCAGCATCCGAAAATATCAAAGACTTGTGGAACAATCCATGTAGTGCTCCGATTAATAATACGAACAAGATTGGGCCCAGAATAGTTCCTTGAGGTACCGCAGAAACCACGTGTTTAGGGCGGTCAAAACAGCCTTCAATACGAACGTCTGAAGTGTGGTTAGTGAGGAAATTTCTCAAGATAGTTCTTCCAGCCCTCTTTCGATAAAACAATTTAGCAGTGGAATATAATATACTTTCCTTTGATCCTAATCTTATGGTTACAACCGTCGTCTTTGATGAGGGATAGCTTTAATTTTGACTCAATTATTAGGGGGGGGGGCGCCTTTATTTAAGTAAAGTT
>NC_081446.1:13480851-13485068 GCF_007210705.1 Tigriopus californicus
CTATAAATCAACATCGACTGAAGTGTATAATTGATATAGTTACGTTCAATAAAAGCACTGTCATAGGGAAATAACTTTTTCATTTGGTTCTTTGGGACGTGCCTTTTGCCCTTTGTTATGATGGAACTCGATGCGAGACTAAACTGTCATTTATGTTCTGCGCCAATTCAAGATTTGAATTTTCTGGGGGTTACCATGGATCATCACAATGGGCGCCAAATCTAAGTACGAGTGTTTGAAGAAAGGGCTGAACCTGGCAAAAAAAGTAACTGAAGGTATTGTCAGTCTTGCAGCAATATTACAGAATAATGTTATATTTGATGTAGTTATGACACTTTTTTATCATCATAACTAAATATCTAAACACGGTTTGCTTAATGTAGCTGAAAATTTGAAAAGATTGGCAAATTTTGATAAGAATTGCCACAACTTGAGCACCCACGTTATTATCTACTAGAACCTTTTTAGTATTCATTCGCCAGTACCACGATCTTGGTGACATCCTCGTGATCTCGACATTCATTGGTTGAACTCAAGAGATACAATACTTACCCATCCCAAGTATGATGATTAAACTGGCTGCTGTTTGGTGCGAGGTAAACAAAGAAATTACGTTTGGTTGAAGAAACGTTTTAATGCACGGTTCTTGACTTGAACAGACTGAAAAAACCCTTCGCATTATTTCTTTTTGTTGCTGCTTTTCTTTTGTGCCTTTGTCTACAGTGTTCTAAAAAAGAGAACAATGATGGGTATGGTTTCCTAGTCGTTTGTGTTGACCAAAGAGCACTCTTACCACCACCATTGTTCAAAATGTGCCCCATGCTGACGACAAAAATGCAATACTCAAAAAAGTGTCTGATTTTGTACTTCTTAAGCAATAAACGAATGTCAGACTTGAGCCAATCTTGCCTCTTTCGCTAGTTTTCAAATGCACCCAAATAAATCATGTGGATTACCAAGCTATCATGTTTGCCCTACTCTTAACCAATTGCAAGCAATTCCAAACCAATTTTAGAGACGGTATTAACAATTCACATATCAAATACTTTCAACTTGTGCTTTGAAATTTACCTTTTTTGAATTTATTTCTCAACTCTAATTCGTTGACGGAACAAATATTGAACAAATTGAAAGCTAAGACGACCTATCAGTCCTTTTTAATTTGAATTGCCGGGGATTTCACTTCAGTAGCGGTAAGAACTCCGGGAATAAAACTTTCCACAGTCCGAGATTAAAAATTTGAATTTAACGATTGCATTTTGAGTGACCCAACAAAAACCTGTCATTTATCCAGGAAATAACTGATTTCAGGGAAGAACAATAGCTTGAAAAATAGTCAATCAAACCATTTAAACCGTTTTACTTTCTTCTTTTTCAGCTTGAATTGTGTAGCAGATCCCAGGGACGTGACCACAACGCACAAGAAACAACAAAAACGCAAAAGAAAAAGAAAACTCGTGTTTCATTTTTGTTAAATTGAAAATCGACATTGATTCTTTGGGAAATTGAATTGACATATAGCCGGGGCATTTTGGGGCACGATGAAATTTGGACGACTGAATCCCATGTAGCTAAGTAGCGGTAAAATAGATGATATCATAAATTATATTCAAGATCTAACTAAGTGTGCTCCCAATTTACATTGAATAGGTTTTTGATTTTTTTTAATGATGTTTTTAAGTATGTAAGTTTTTTATGTGGATTAGAATTCCATAAAGCAGTAAGATCAAAGTTGTTTCCTATGACTTTTTGAGAACCTCTCCCTTATGCAATGTACTGCCTGGCACTATAAGGCGTTTTTCTACAACCATTGACCGACCATCTAGTTTGAAACCCTTTCTCTGAACTACACCTGGCAAACCCGATGTCCAGGTAGAAACTTGATACGCAACACAAATTCGTTAACGGATCTCAATTTGCACTAAAAGTTGCATTTCAAGAAGCAGGCATGAATTGAGATTTGCTGGATATAGTCAAATAATTTCTATGTGCAAAGTCAGAAACAAAGTCAGATTTTAGCTGTTTGAGCTATCCTGACAACAAAATTGTACAAAAAGTCGCATGTTTAATTATCGAAGTGCATTTGCACCGTTGACCAAACAACGTCTAATTTCCTATTTTCAGTCAGGGGTGACAAAAAAGGCCCTCTCTAACGTAAGATGTTTCCAGACATCAAGTGACCAGTAAGACCAGCTCGTGGTCAGGAAAGGCCTTGTGATTAGCAAAATCTTCAAATGTTTTTCATGACTTACCGTGTCTAGTGTTCGTGGTAATGCAATGGACTAATCACTTTTCTTCGAGTATAGCATGTCACATGTCATGTCAAATATATCTAGAAATAGAACATAGGGCCTTCCCTCTCCTCTTAGTATGGGCTATCTCGCCTCACCAACTGTCGTTGGAAGAAAGTCCCTTATCGGAACCGACCAGACTAATTGAATAATGCACATGAGCGGACACGTACTTTAGCAGTCCATTTCACGCTTTGAGACATGAGATCCCCAACGTTTTCGTTTGAACCACTCAAAACACATCTTGAGGAGTCTAGGTTCTCCTGATAGACATTATTTATTGGCCTAATCGCAAATTCAGTTCATTAGTTAAGATCAAATTTCATACAGTTCCTTTAGGTGCGTGTCTTGGGAAGTTTGGGTGAAGAGTAAATTTTTATTTCATTCAACTTTGAGGAGCCAATTGAGCCTTGTGGTGACTTTACAGTTAACGTATTTCTTCTATTTCCCCTCCAAATTCCATTTGAGGAATAGCTTGAGAGAGAGGTTTACGAAAGCTGTTGACGTCTAGACCTTTTCACTTTTGTTTTAAAGACATGACATAAAGCCTTTTATACCGGTAATGGGATTTAGCCACCTTCATTCCTGAGAAAGCGTCCTCTAAGCCTAAGTATGAGCGTCCTTTTATGAAACAGTTTTCCTTTAGAGAGGAGATTTCATAACAAAAGCAAACTTGAAAAAAGGTAGCAGGACTGTCATGACGTAACTTTCATACCAAAAGAAAGTTCTTAGAGAAAGGTCCTCTGGGATCATGGAAAAGTAAGACATCTTTTTAGATATTGAGTTTTCAAGTAAACTTCAAGTACCTTCAAATTCTATGGATGTAAAGGAACTGAAGATAAATTTATGGTGCTCTATTTGCAGGTGAAAACATACGAATCTGGTCAATGTCCTTTGGCTTAATTGTGGCCTTGTCTGAAATACCTTGTAAATGAAAAATCAGTAGAAAATCTTTGATCCAGTTTTTATAGGTGAGAAAGAGGATAGAGTTGCTGAATAGGGTAATTAATTTTCATAACTCAGTTAAAGTTAAGGCCACCTTGACGGTTACAAGAAATTCGGAGTTTAGTGTAGAAGGAAAAGTCTAGAAGGATACAGTTTTACGATCAAATGAAAATCCTGCTGTTTAAGCTTCTTGTGACTAATGACTCAAAAAGGAAATAGAGGCCGTTTTTCCTCCTTGCAGAAATCGTTTTTGAGGTTGTGGTTTCAATCTGGTTTGCTTCACGTTTATTTTCAACTCAGCATTATCCTATTGAGTGACCTAGTAATGTATTTAGTTCGTGCTTTCAGGGGAAGTTGGGCATGAAACCATAAAGGTGGAAAATGTGTAGCTACTTCATCACTCTAATCTTGGCAGTCTTCCCCCTTTTGTTCATTGGGATTGTTGTAGAATAAAGGAACTTTTAGTGAAGAAAACGATGGTGAGATTTTTAATTTGATATAGAACCCATTTTGTTGTTGTCTGAGAATCTTCAATGATAAATGATGAAGATATTCTCAGCTATGTCATTTTGCCTGGTTGGATCTCCTCTGTAAATATCGTCACCTGATATTGACACCGACATTGTAGTGCATGTCAAGATGAAAAGCGGGAATACCAAGGGTTTCACGGGATTCCCTGCACAGTAAATGCTGTAGATTCTTCCGATTACGCATTTGTTTTTAGTCGAGTGGTCCCGGCAATTAAGAACAATGAAAAATAGTTGAGAAGCTACGACAATGGTAGCATCTTGGTCAATTCTTTCGGAACCTTATGTACAAGGCATTTCAAAGAAAATGAACACATATATTATGTCTCCCATAACTTTTAGTAGAAAGGTTGGACCAACCTGAGCTTATCAGCATTTGATTTGACAAACATTCGACTTTAAAGAGCTACAAAAGTCTACTATTATCGGTTCACAGCCCATGAAAAACCAATAG
>NC_081446.1:13485104-13487974 GCF_007210705.1 Tigriopus californicus
AGAAACAACTTTGTAATGGACTTATCCGAAGTGTCTTGGAGTACGGTATTGAATTTCATGGCCGAAGTACTAAACTGAAGATCTTGTCCTTACTCCAGAAAAGGGCTATGCGCTGGATAAATAATGCGAGGTGGTTATCTCACACTAAATCGTTGTTTCATGAGTCCAAGCTCCTAAAAATTGGAAAAAGATTTGCACACCCTTAAAACCTTCGAGTGATGAGTAGGGACGGGCAAAATGTGCAAAATAACAAAGACTTTTAGAGACAAAAAGGTGCAAAAAATATGCCCAAAATGTGCAGAAAAAGGTGCAAAAAGGCTAAAAAGTGTAACAAAAGGTGCAAATCATGTAAAAAACAGGGGTAATCAAATCTTTTTTCACAGTAGCAACAATTTGAAGAGTGCCTCGATTTTGGACCAAATTGACAACTTTTCTTTGAATTGGGTCAAGGGATCCTTCCCCTTGCTTATTTTTCCTTTTTTTTCTCAGCAGTAGATCTGTAACATTAATTTAACTGATGAAAAGTTGGAATTTTTCTTCCTCAAAAAGAGAACACAGTTAGCTTAGAGGAAGTAAGAAAGGCAGCTATGTTGTGTTTTTGGGGGCTGCTTAATCATCTTAGCGCCCTGCTTAGCTTGTCTCTTGACTTGAAACTGGCTTGTTTTATTTCTGTTCTTCCTTGTTTCTCTACCAAAAATGAAGTACTTTGGGCCTATGCAATTTTTACTTTGAAGCAAATTCTAACTCGGAAAAGGTTCTGAATAAACAGGCTGGGGCCAAATGTGCAATGAAAAGTGCAAGTTAAAATATAAATGGTGCAAACAACGGTGAAAAGTGCAAATGTATAAAAAGGTGGTCTTTGGTAACAAAAATTATTTGCTTGCAAGAACTTCCACCATGTATCAATACTTTCAAATGGAAAAATAATCCTCTGCTTGGCGATTGGAGGTCAATTACTCATGTTGCCTAGTCGGGACTTTTACAAAGACTACCGTACTTTGCTTTTCCCAATGAGTGGAATATCATCAACCCCTCAGGGATCGGTCTAACAAGAATAAAATTCAACCAAGCAATAAGCTATTATCTCATATAGAAGTACTCCATTGCTCCTTGCAAACTCAAGAATTGCTATCCGCCGCTCAATCTCATCAAAATACTCCATGCACCAAACACAATTTTAAACTTATCAATTTTCCTCCCATTCCTGACGTCGTTTCACATTGTCTATAAATAGAACAAATTAACAATTAAAATAGATGTTTTGCTCTGTTTTTCATGCTTTTCTTTCTATATCTTTTTCTTGGTCCCTTCTTTTGTTATAAATTCGAACCGAAATGATTTCCTGCAAGCCATTCAATTTCATTTTGTATTTCTTCCAACTCACGTTATTGTGTTGTAGCCTGTGTAACATTATTAGCTATCTATGTGTTCTTTAACTTGCACAGACCCTAGTGAAAACAAGCTCTTGCTTACCCAGAATTTGAGGAACTACATGCTCATGAAATTGTTGATATATTAAGATGTTAGCTCAAAGATTAGATGCCGATATTATTCAATCATGATCAAAGTGTTCCTGAAATAAATCTCTGCAACTCTTGTCGAATGCTTTTGTAAGCCTAATTATAAATCTGAGCTTAAGGTGTTATAGACCCAGTCAAAATCTGAGCAGGACTGTCAAAGGCTAAACCAATTGTAACATGATAAGATGAGGTAGGCCAAATGGAAGTCAGACTCCTTTGTAGGGCAAGCTCTCATGTCCAAAAGCTGCAAGCAAAATACTAGTCTAACCTAGAGCTTTTTAAAAAAATTATAGTCTTTAAGACCTTTAAAATGACAAATCAGTCGGGCCGGAAGGTTGACAATCCCTGATAAAGCAACCCTGCTTCCGGCTGTGTTCACAAGGATGCCAAAATGTGCGCCTAAAACATTTGTCATAGAAAATGTCAAGACTTTGTTTATGATGCTAGGATGCAGTAAGAAACTCATTATTACACCGAAATATTTTTGTGTGCGTTTTGTTAAATGAGTAACAGACGAGTTTCATCGCCCCTTTCTGAGATGAATTGGGCCATGTTTGGGGTTCACTTTGGCAATCCTGAGGGCAAATCAAACGTTTCTAAGTTCAGCGCAGATAATTCGGAAACGGCGATACAAAAGGGTGACTGAATATAGTTTTGTAAACTGTTTCGAGTATTGATTCAAGTGTGTAATCAAACTCGATCTGATTTAACCTCATGTTACCTCCCTGGTCTGACGCATAATACAAGCCATGGCGTAATCCATGTACAAGCATGGAGGCCGGAAAGCGCGTTGGAATTTAGTAAAGAATTTTGTGTCCGCCCATTCAGGAATGCCGAATTTGTATCGATGAATGTTTTTGAATGCCAATATTCTTGTTATTTGATGTTTTCAACACCACTTTCAATTTTTTCTCCACTCAATTCCATTAAACTTGACATTTTTAAACAAAGGAAATGAATACGAAGCTTGGCGAATGGTAGTTTAACAAAATGTATGCAGCACTTTTGCCAATCCAGGGCTAAGGTGGCATCAATTGTGAATCTCAACCTTCCGAATCAGCTACATTATTATTTTTTACGGTCGTAGAGACTATAGAATCAAAAAAAAATCTTGCAACCGATTCATTTTCTTGCTACGTTCAACAATAATGAAGTAAATACATAACACAGAAAAAGCCGCCGAGGGGGTGAACTGAAGAACCACAGTACAATGGAAACCACGTTTTGGGACCCAAAATCTCATGCGCGTACTCTTCTAGTCTAACCTAATGCACCGTCATATAAATTCTATTGTTTTATCTTATTATTCACATTCTATTACAGGCCATTAGTCCAGCCAATAGGAGCCAT